>NW_015666595.1:1208468-1217242 GCF_001515625.1 Sinocyclocheilus rhinocerous
TCAAAACAACCCAATAGCTGGGTTTGTCCCTTTTTAACCCAGCGCTGGGTTATATTTAACCCAGCATTTTTTAGAGTGTAGCATATAATAAATGAAACTCCTTGAAAATAAGTTTTTTGATCTCTTGGTGAATCTCATGACAAATAACATATTTGTCATATAAATGTCATATTTTAACAAATAAAATGTGTTTTTCCTTGAAGAAAATGAAACTTATGTTTACTAATAAATACATAAATAAATGCAATTTATTTTAAATGTAAAATGTACTTTATTCAATTCAAATATATTTTATTTATTACTCCCACACTATATCCCTATTTTATATTATTATTATTATTATTTGTGAGATTCATCCATACACGTATTTATAGTCTGTAAGTATATATAAGTATCTTATCTTATATATATAGTTATCTTAACATATATATATAGTTAAGATACTTATACTTATTTTAACTTATATATAGTCTATAAGTATCTTAATATAGACTTTAGATACCAATGCACTTGCTCTAACAGCTCATAAGTTGCAGATGCTAATGTGCCATCCCAAAGTCATGAATGCTCTTTTGCCTCTGTTAATTTAGTTAGAGTACCTGCTGAAGAAAATCTCCAGTGCAATGAGCCTGGAGTGGGACGGGACATTACTGGAGGAACTTTTGTCCCAGAATGCTGCTCTTCAGGACGGCATGTCAGTGTGGGAGTTCCTGGAACATTTGAGTGCTGGCCAGCTTTTGCATGTTGAGAGTAAGGAGGCCTTCAGTCTCGCTGTGGACGATGTTTTCATGGAGATGTACCACAACATTATCAAGAAGGTGACTGATGCTTTGCGTGCAGCGCACTAGGTTGATGCTGTATTGTGTGTTAGCTCATGGGAATCCTAGTAAATACAAATCATTTGCAACTCAGCCGACACTACAATGTTACTTACACTTAACATCGGCCTAATGTTTGATTCTTAGCAGAATGGTCCTTTCTGCATTGTGTTACACATGGCATTTCATTGGCACAATCATTTACAAAAGTTTTTTTTTCTCTCAAGTCTTTTAGTCCCATTCTATCTGTTTCCTATTTGTTTTATCCATCAGGGCTACCTGTTAAAGAAGGGGCATGTTCGCAGGAACTGGCAGGAGCGCTGGTTTGTTTTGAAGCCCAGTAGCCTGATATACTATGTCAACGAGGACCTGAAGGAAAAGAAGGGAGAGGTCCTGCTGGAAGAGAGCAGTGTGGTGGAGGTTGATCAGCAATAACTCTATTCCACTGTAAAATAAATATCATAAATGCATTAGGCCTCCTAACTTTCTCATTTTCGTCATCGCACTCAGAATCTCCCCGATAAAGAAGGGCGACGCTGCCTGTTCTGTGTGAATGCTCCCGTCAGGACCTACGAGATGAGTGCCTCAAACATGAAGCAGAGAGTAGACTGGGTACAAGGTAAGGGCCGCACATGATAATAACTACTGTTGTAGTCAAGACCACCTAATCTGAGACCAAGACCAATGTGTGTTGAGACCAAGACAAGACCGAGACCAAGGCAGGGTGAGACAGAGTTAAGACCAAGACCAAACCAGCACTGCTGAAATTCATCTGAAAGATCCACATTTACTGCTTGAGAAATGTCTTATTTTTAATAATTAAATACAATTAGAATAATAAGACCCTATATAGAGCTTTTACTAATCAATTAAATCACTAACAACAAAATTCATCTTTGCACTGCAGTGGTGGCATAGGAGTTTTATCTGAATTGGTACAATTTCAAAAGCATAAATAATGTTGAGAATAATTAAAATACAACAAGCATCAAAATAAACTAAAACAACTAAAACTTCAAGATATTTCTTAGTATTTGGTTATTTTTTTATAATGAATATATGTCTTTCTAGTCATGCTAAGCTCTAAAACATTTTGGGTGAGTGGAGGGGACCTTCAAATATTGTTGTGGACAATTGGGGGCCTTCAACAATCAACAATTTTGAGATCCACTGGTATAAATCAAATGATTTATTATTGTTATTTAGTCATTTAATTAGTTATTGATTGCATTTGAAACAGAAAGTTTTACATCCAGTCACATTAATGATGGTAATAAATAAATCAGTCAATGCACCGACAATTTATTGATATCCCCACTGTTGTGGTCTTGACTGGTCTTGAAACAAAATGCCGAGTCCTCTTAGTCTGAGACCAAGACGAGACCGAGTACAAATACGGTCAAGATCAAGACCTTTAAAAAATGGTCTTAAGACTGGTTTCAAGACCAAGACCGGTCTTGAGTACTACAACGCTACTAATAACACTGTTACTTTCTTGTCAAAGTTGTCCTGTTTTTTTGAACGATGTTGTCCTCTTTTGTAGCCATTCAGACAGCATTGAGATTGAGGGCCGAGGGGAAGAGCTCTCTCCAACAGGAGCTGAAATTGAGCAGACGCAAGCAGAGAGAAACCCTTCAGAGAAGCCAGAACAACCAGAGCAGCCACAATGAACCCATTGCAGTTGAGGTGCCGCAGCACTCTGCTCCGGAGCAGCAGGGGGAGACGGAGAGCTTGGAGCAACACATAGAAAGCATCATTCAAGTAACTGATGGGGGAATTGGGCAAAAGGGGAATGTTCGAAATAGCATGCTACCATATTAATCTTACTATATCTGCAGTATACAGTATGTGTGCTGTGGACAGTATGCAAATTTTGATCTACCTACATTTCCTAAAATGTGCAGTATATAATATAGCAGTGGTTCTCAACCAGGGGCCTCAGCAAACTTCTAAGAGGGCTGAAGGTTGACTATTTAAATGAATACATTACCACCCTGTTTCATTAAAATGTGTTGTCACACTACATCTGTTTTAACACATTCATGCACTTGCATTACTATGACAAATTTACTGACTGAAAACAGCACTTTGAATAAAGCAGTCGCATGACATTGTGATGTACTTGTATTAAAGGAACATCGGATGGAATTTACACTTTTTTAGTTTTTTTGCTTTTAGTTAGGTTTCTGGCGTTTCAGAAAAGCTGAAAAGAAAACACGCAGCCAATTTGTTATGGGCTGTCTGAGTCTGAAACTGTGTCATCCAGTAAACTGTTTCCATTTTTCAGCCGGTTTCTACATAGATAGTTAGCTATTTGAAGAAGACCACCTCCGAGCCATATACAGAGTCCTTGGTAGTAATTCATGCGTCTTATTTCGAGACCTAGTGTTGTATCATATCACGTAGCTCATTATCATTTAAAGAGATATAGCACACAGTGTGCGATGTTGTATCCCACAATGCGATGCTTTTGACTTGACTTTCCATTTCCAGTTAGATGAATGAACCTAAAGTAAAGGCATGATCTTAACATCGAGAGTTTTTATACAGAGTTGTATTAAATATACAAAATAACCATATTCATAACTGAACAGCAGTCTCATAATAAACATTCCACATGACAATCATAAACCATGGCAATGCTAGTGTTTTAGGTGTTTGTGATTACATAAGGTGCTCTGTTTTCACATACAGTTTAAAAAAAAAATGCTTGATAGTATACGGTATGTACTGTGCAGTATTCAGTAAGTAGTTTCATTCCGAACTTAGCTTGTGTTATTTTGTATTAAAACTTTTGAGCATGTGTTTTTGTTTGGCCCCGCAGAAACAGAGGGAGGTGGAAGCAAAGCATAAAGAAGAAGAGAAGCAGGAGCGAGAGAAACAGCAGGCAATACAGAGAGATCTGGAGAGACAGCTTAAAGAAGCTAAAGAGGTGAGACAGAGAGAAAGTTTTTTTTAACCATCCTGTTTCATTAATAAGTGAAGTCAAACTACATCCACTTAAACACATTTTAACACATTCATGCACTTGCATTACTATGATAAATCTATTTACTTAAAACACCATTTTTGTACTTTGAATAAAGCAGTTATATAACATTATGATATACTAATTCTGATATAACTAATATAGTATGTAACTGATATACTAATTCTGAATAACCTTTCAAAAATTTGGAGTCAGTATGATTTTTTTATAGTCTTAAAAAAAGTCTTTTTTGAAAGAAGTCTCACAAAGGTTGCATTAATTTGATTAAAAATGCAGTTAAAACAGCAATATTGTTAAATATGAATACAATTAAAAAAATATATGTTAACACATTTAAAAATGTCATTTTTTCCAGTGATGGCAAAGGTGAATTTTCAGCATCATTACTCCAGTTTTTGGTGTCACATGATCCTTCAGAAATCATTCTAGTATGCTGATTTGGTGCTCAAGAATTATTTCTTATTATTATCAATGCTAGAAACAATATTTTTGTGGTAGCCATGATCATTTTTTTCAGTGTTCTTTGATGAATAGAAAGTTCAAAAGAACATGATTTATTTAAAATACAAAATCTTTTGCAATATTATAAACGTTTTTACTATCACTGTTGATCAATTTAATGTGTCCTTGCTGAATAAAAGTATTATTTTTTTAAAAGGAAAGAAATCTTACTGGCCCCAAACATTTGAACGCTATAAATATCAGTCCTTAAGACAGGACATTGTAGTGTTAGAGCATTAGAAACAATTAAGTTAATTAAGCTGCTTATTTAGGCCAACGAGAAGATGACAGCTACGTTGACTGAGATGGAGAAGGAGGTACAGCAGCATAAGAAAAGGATTCATGAATTAGAACTCACACAAGATAAACTGGAGGAGGCACTCAATGCTCAGATTCACGCCCGTTTAGAAGAAGACGGAATCCGACAGGAACTGGAGAGGTACTGCTAATCTCATATTATTTCATTTTATTCACACCTTTGCCAACACACAAGGACACTCTAATTTCTTTCATTTATACTTGCAGGCAACTTGCGGAGGAGCAGAAGAAACTTATAGAGCTTCTCCTCCATCAAAGTCAGCTGGAAACCTCTGCTGTGGGGAGTCAGGAGGATTCTTCCACCACAACACCTCCCATCAGTCAGCAAACAGAAGAGGGCACAGAGGTGAGAGACAAATGTGTGGAGTTGATGTGGAGAAATAAAAATAGTAAAGAGACAGGATGTTCTTTGTAGGGTCGGTTAAATAAAAAATAAAAAAACATTTGGGTTTTTGTAGCATTTAATTTTATATTAAGCAAGGTTATTATAGCAAAACGCTCAGAATTTACAGTATTTTTACATGATCCTTGTCATTGCCTCTCTGGCTCTTAGAATCAAAGCAGTAAATCAAAGGTCATTACTGTCAAAGAGCTGCCCTGAACTCGACAACCCTCTCTCTCAGGTTAAAAGAGATGCTTATCGTCAACACTGTCATAACAGACAGTTTTTTTTCCCCCTCTGTTTCGTTCATCTCTGCATTAACCACACTCTACAAATCCCCCCTTGCACTATTTGAGGGGACAGCCATTTGTAGTCGTGTCTTAAACCATTATCGAGTTTGCTCATTCACTCCCATAATACACTGTAATAGCAAGTGTACAACCAATGTACACTCAAAGGCTAGCTGCTAAGAGAATACCCATGTATTGTAAGCACTGTCTCAGTTCGCGCAATCGTTTTCATTTTCTCCTTCAAGTGGACTATATTAGTAGAGTAATGTAGGGAATAGTGAATGAGGGAATAGGGGGTGATTTGGGATACAGCTGTTGGGTTAGTATTGGTAACTGTCAATTGGTAACATTTCATTTAATGTGTCCATCAAGCCCTGTGTGATGTCCTGTTGTACTGATTTAAAAGAATATTCTATGACATTAGTGCCCTTGGTTGTGACACACTCTACCGCTCGAAATTTTAGGGTTGGCAAGATTTTTAAAATGTTTTTGAACGTCTCTTATCCTCACCAAGACTGCATTATATGACCAAAAATAGAGTCCAGTAATATTTTTCATAATTAATATTGATAGTAATACAGTAAAATTCTATTTTAATATATTTTCAAATGTAGTTTATTCCTATGATGGCAATGCTGAATCAGCAGCCATTACTCCGGTCTTCAGTGCCACATGATCCTTCAGAAATCATTCTAATATGATGATTTGGTGCTCAAGAAACATTTATTATTATTATTATTATTTAAAAAAAACAGCATGTATTTCAAGTATTTTGTAAAATTAGGTCTTTGCCATTAATAATGATCAATTTAATGCATCCTTGCTGAATAAAGTTTTTTTTTTAAAATCTTACTGACCCCGAACTTTTTCGTAACACACTGTGTCGCATCGCAACAAGTTAGATAATTGAAAAGTGTAAATGAGATTTGGACCAAATTTTCACTTTTGGGTGAATTATTCCTTTAAACAGTTTTGTCTTTATGTAAATGCCTTTTTTATAATTGACTAAAGTCTATGTGCCTGTGTAGTTCACACACAGTCATGAACTGTGATTTAATGCAAGCATCGCTTGGCTGGACCGGCCCTGTTCTAATTACAACTTGTTTAGTAGTACATTAACAAACACCTTATATTGTAAAAGGAGATACCTGTCCATGAATCGACTTCCACTGCAACACCACCCAACATCCAGCAATCAGAGGAGAGCAGCCAGTACAACACAGAAGTGAGAGACTAGAAAAGAGTGGGGCTAACAAAAAAGGGCCATTTGTGCTACATAAATGACGCCTCAAATCATGCCCTATTACTTTAACTGATCAGACTTTTGATCCCATGCCACAATCTATGTATTTCTATACAGAGAGAATTGGTGAATCAGTCTACTACCACTCAGATGCTTAAGCACTGGAAAATTCAGCTTAACCGCCTCATGAAGCCTATCACACCAGGAGGTAAGATGCAATGTCAATCACTCATTTTTTTATTGCCCGAGTAGTTTTTGACTGTCACGTGAATTTGAAATAAACAAGATATGTTCTGTTTGATCATAGCTGCACAATCATAAATGGCTTTTATTATCATTGTTTTTTATTTGTCTGCTCATTTACAGACAAAGTCGAACATCTGCCAGTAAAGCCCACCTGCCCCAGACAAGGCCAGGCCCTCACCAGCACAGAGTTCATTGCTAAGGTTCAAACAGGCATCACCCAAGAAAAAGGAAATAGTTACAGCCCATCACCACAAGAAGAGGAAGAACAGGGTTCCTAAATTTGTGTCCTAAATCTGTATATCTATAATAGATTATACATGTACAGCTGGTTTGCCCAGTGTGTTTCGGTTTGGCTGCAGGTCGAAGTCTTATTTTATTATTTATGTTCATATTAATCAGCTTTTTTATTATGTAATTTGCACAAAATGGTAACACTTTACAATAAGGTTCCATTAGTCTATGTATTAACTAACATGAAAAACAATGAACAATACATTTATTACAGTATTTATTAATCTTTGTTAATGTTAGTTAAAAAATACAGTCGTTCATTGTTTGTTCATGTTAATTCACAGTGCATTAACTAATGTTAACAAGCACAAATTTTGATTTTAATAATGCATTAGTCAATTTTGAAATGAACATGAACTAAGATTAATAAATGCTGTAGAAGTATAACACACCATCTATATGTTCTTTTGCAAGTACTGCACTGCTGAGGTCAGACAGATTTATCCAAAGAAAAAACATTTAAACAGTCTGTTCCACTTTCATTAAAAGGCACTGTAGCAGAATTCATCACAGATGAATCAAACCTAAAGGCTCAGAACATCAAGACCTGAAATAAACTGAAACAAATGTCAATAAAAGAATAACACACATTATATAATTCATATTCATTTGGTGATTATTTTTATTATCCTGAATAAATCAGAATAAAAGAATATCACACATTATTTTTCACATTTATTTATTTACTTGTTCATTTATTCATTCATTCATTCTATTATTATTATATTATCATCATAGAAGAATCGGTAACACTTTACAATAAGGTTCCATTAGTCTATGTATTAACTAACATGAAAAACAATGAACAATACATTTATTACAGTATTTATTAATCTTTGTTAATGTTAGTTAAAAAATACAGTCGTTCATTGTTTGTTCATGTTAATTCACAGTGCATTAACTAATGTTAACAAGCACAAATTTTGATTTTAATAATGCATTAGTCAATTTTGAAATGAACATGAACTAAGATTAATAAATGCTGTAGAAGTATAGTTCATGCTAACCCTCTACGGACACCTTGGCAATTGAATCGCCATTGGCTAATGGCGATTCAAAAACTAATTTTTTTAGTTTACTCGCCAGACTGATATATATATATATATATATATACACACACACAGTCGTGGTCAGAATTGTTGGTACCCTTGGTAAATATGATCAAAAAAGGCTGTGAAAATAAATCTGCATTGTTAATCCTATTGATCTTTTATTTAAAAAATGTACAAAAATCTAACCTTTCATTAAAAAAATACGAATTTAAAATGGGGGGGAATCTCATTATGAAATAAATGCTTTTCTCTAATACATGTTGGCCACAATTAATGGTACCCTTAGAAATTCTTATGAGTAAAATATCTCTGAAGTATATTCCCATTCATATTTGTAATTTGTAGCTCACCAGGGTGATTATGAACATGACATTATCCAGCCATTGCTTCCTGTTTCACAGGAATATAAAAATGAGGGAAAACAAAGGCCAAATTCCCTTAATCATCCATCACAATGAGTAAAACCAAAGAATATAGTTCTGATGTGCAGAACAAGATTGTTGAGCTTCACAAAATAGAAAGTGGCTTTCAGAAAAGAGCTAGAGTATTGAAAACGACCATTTCCACCATCAGGGCAATAATTAAGAATTTCCAATCAACTAAAGATGTTACAAACCTTCCTGGAAGAGGACCTGTGTCTATAT
>NW_015666595.1:1217472-1233291 GCF_001515625.1 Sinocyclocheilus rhinocerous
GTTAAATACAGGTGCGTTGCGCATCCATTGAGATGAACTGAAAAAAGAGCACAGATCGCTTGACGGAGAGTGAAACTCTGATGTGCTCAGTCAGAGAGTGTTCGGCGAGTGAAAATATATCTGAGCTAAACTTATACTTGGCCTCCAACTCACACTGGCGAGTAAAATCTGAGAATGTATTAGCCATTGGCTAATATTAGACATCATTTAGTCGCCAGAGTGAAGATTTAGTCGCATTTGCGAGTGATTTACTAGCAATGTAGAGGGTTGTGCTTAGTTCATGTTAACTAAAGTAGTTAACAATCGTTAACTAATGAACCTTATTGTAAAGTGTTACCCACAAAATTAATAGTCAAAATAGATTCAGAAGGCATTGAACTGTTTGATGGCAGCAGTTAAACAGATGCTTTAACTCTTTAAATCAGTGGTTCTCCATTTCAAGGTTCCCCATTGACAAAGTAAATATTTGAAGGCTCCTCAAGATATTGCTGGTGCTTCTGCTGTAATTAAAACTTTTGTGTTTACAGAAACTAGGAGTGGCAATATATTAAAATTAATATTAACAATTAAAATTCCAGAAGACTAATTCAATAGCTGAATGTTCTTCAGCATTTACATTACAAATGAATTTATGGGACTTTTGTAGTCATTTGTGATTTTTTTTTACGTGCTAATACCAATTTCTCAGCAATTTACCCAAGAAAATATTTTAAACATGGCATAACCAAATTAAACTGAGAAATATGATGTCAGCTTATATTTTGATCATTAGTTGTTTTATCTTATTTTAATGCTTTTTTTTTTTTTCTTCAAATCACTTTAGTTCATCTTGAGGCTCTCTTAGAAGTTTGCTCTGGGCTCCAGGTTGAGAACCCACTGCTTTAGATAATGCACTTAATTCACAGCTAATTTTGTTTTTGTTACGGTGTGTAATTCTTTGTGTGGTCAGTAGAAGGGGTGCTTGGTCTGAGCTGCAGTTTCACATTAACCGAGACTAAAACCAACCGCACATATATCTACTTTTTTCATCACATTCCCGCCCCCAGCCCTATAGATCAGGAGACAGGATCCCAAAAGTCATTTTGGGAATCCAATCAACATACTTTTTTTTTTGCTAATCATGTTTTTAACTTGACTGACTAAGTCGAAACAATTAGGACACCCCCTTTTTGTGCTAAAAAGTGAAAGGAATCATGCAATCTATTTATAGATCCATGGAGGCCAGCAAGAAAGTACAGTTGAGTTTGTGGCTTTGAGGCTTCCTTTGAGAATGAATAATGGTTCTCTCTGTTAGTTTTGGGTGGTCTTCAACAGACTGACTGTAAATGATCTTTGTAAAAAAACGCTGTGGCCGTGATTTTTCCAGATACAGATCTTTTCCCCTTATGGTTTGGAAGGTTTCTACCTGTGGGTCTAGAGATTTGAGGTTGTGACGAGACGAATTGTCAGGTCCAGAGATGAGGAAAGATAAAATGTGATACTTAAACCCCTGTTTCACTACTTCTGTAATATAAAATTGTATCCGTACAACCTTTTAATAATTTAATCTAGATATTATGTGTATTTCAATATTCTAGGCTCTAGTAAGTTCACTGAAAAGTAAATAGCCTTTAGCTGCAATTTAACAGAAATTGTGTATGATATGTATCACCTGTTGTGATATATATCAGAGTGAAATGGATTCAGAGTGACATGGTTCTATGTGTGTGGAGCGGCCAAATGTGGCATCTACCTATACATATCTATGGCTCCAGAAACATAGATATATCCACCGTCTTATAAAGGTCAACGTGTCAACACTCACAGTATTTTGGAGGTAAAAAAAAAAAAAACCTTAAGCACAGATCACTCTCAATAAGATTAATAACATGCATTTAGAATATACAAAGGGTGAAGTTTCATTCACAAGCATCACTCACTATCATACTGTACAGTCATTGATGATGGACATTTTGATGATTTTGTTGATACAGCAGATATTGGTGATTGTTATTTAGAAATGGGGCAAAATGTCAAAAATGCTTCTCAAAGTAAATGGATCTGTTACAAATACTAGACGAACCTCCTGGCTGTCAGTCAAATATGGGCTACTTTCTTAACTTTTTCTTTATTTTAGGTCAGAGGAGATAACAAATCATCCTTAGAAAATGAAGTATCGAAAATTAGAGGAAAAACTGTTCTAGATGAAGTTCTCTCGAGGTTTATTGCGCAATTAGAAGTGGGTTTCCTGTGATTGCTGCATTTACATTAAACCCAACAGAGCTTCAATCGCGTTAAAGTGCTGTGTACTGTTATGTTGTGCTTTCGTAACCTGTAAAGACACGTTACGTCCTGTTGCACACAATAGTGTTAGTGATATTTTCTATCCAACACTCTCAATATTGAAACTATTGTAGAACAAGCCTCCTCCTGGAATGAAAATGTGGCATGATATATTATAATGTGTCTCCTGCAAGTCTTTCATTGTGAAAGCAATACTTCACTGCACCCAGCTGCTTCCCATGAGGAAGTGTTTTATGAGAACCATATTAGAGCAACACACATCCCAACTTGTATTTCTGCAAGCGTTTAGCTGCCGTGCAAAGTGATCATTGATTTAGCACATATTTATCTGCTCAAGGACACAAGATACATTTAGAGTGGTGGAGGGGAACATTGTCGGCTGGCCCTGTAAGCCATTAAACACAGTAGATGCTTTCAGTTGGCTTCTGTCTCTCATGATCAACGACTGTTTTAGGGTCTGGTAGCGGCACTACCCCATTTATGTAGTAGCAGCGGGTCCACCCTTAACCCGAGGATATATGTCTGATACAAAACCACCTGTAATTATATTCTTCATGCAAGACCAACTTCCTTCAGTGCATTTCCCTGGCCAGAAAAAACACGAAATGAACCACAGAATGGAAAGCCAATGACCCAAAATACTCTGGCACTTCTGAGGATTCAAAGGGGAACTCAGGCCTTTTGTTGTTTCAGCTGGACCACTTGTCCCCACATCTTGCTTATGAAAAAACTGGAACTATTGATGTCGAAGTCCTTTGAACGTTTGATTCAGATGAATGGGTGTCAGATGGCCTGGCTTAAAATGGTCTGGATGATTTCATCCTTGAACGGGGACATCAAGAAAGTTACATCACGTAATAATGTTTAGGCATTGTCACAAACATTCGGTCTGTCCTCTCAAGATCCGATTCAATCAGTGTCCTTCTCAGAGTTTCTTAGTGGAACACGAGTGATGGCATAAAATCAAAACTCAAAAAATAGTAATGTGACTTTGGATTCGTTCTATAATGTCATGGTTACTATTTGTTCTGTTCCTAAGCAGAGTGATTAATGTATTCACTGGAAGGTGATTTTCGCCTGTTCCACCTTATGGGTCTTGACCTCCTTGACTGTATGTAATAATTGAAATCTATTAAATGAATATTCAGTGAATTGTAACAAAAATCTTTTTTATTAATCAATTTTAATTAACACGGTAATAACAAAAAGTCAGATCTCTTTAATCTCAGATTTAAGAGGGTCTCTTACACACAATTAAGAAGTTCCTTTGTTTCTTTCAAATATAGTTTATAGACTTTAAATAATATAAACCAAAAATATAACCATTACCAGTATCAAATAAAATTAGAACCTTCACGTAAGTTCGCGGGCTTTTATTTTGAAATCCATTCTAGCCGAGAGGCGGAAGTAAAGGGCTGTGTTTATGTGCGCGCGTGTGTTGATGGCAGCCTCCAGTGACAGCATGCAGAACATAAACAGCGCGCTCTGTCAAATAGCCACAGAAAAACTTACAAACACGCATCTCATAACTTTGCAAACTGTGACGACAGCTTTACGGGAGGAGCAGTTCAGGTACTACACATTTTCCACTTTAAAAAATGAACCGAAATGTGGGTGTTTTGTATGTCAGCAGAGTATGTGTTGCATATTTCTACAGGTTAAAGAGCTGTTTAAAGAAAATATTTAGCGTTTTAAAAATCACACATAACACCCTATTAGTCTATGTATACTGTGTACTTACACATGAACCAGTTATTGTTTATGAAGAAAGTGGCAGGATGCATGGAACTTACTGCCATAAACATTCATCGAACTGAAAATAGACTGACACAGTTTGTTTCTGTTTTGTTTCAGAGCCAGTGTTGACAGAGAGGCTCTTGGAAACCTCTTTGCAGTGCTGTCGAGGCTTTTTGTGGATGTTCAGCATTTGGTTGAAAAGATGGATTCACAGGAAGAAGCAGCATCTCTGTGCCTTAAACTCACCGCAGAGTGTTTCAGAGCGCACAGAAATGCATGCGTACAGTGCACTCAAAACCAGTGCTGTCTGAGGTAGTGTACAGTGTCCAAAAAGTCTGAGACCACTAATACAAATGAATAAAGTTAGCATTTTTTAATTTATTGTAACATTTTTCATTTCAAATGATTTCCTTGGCATAAATATGTGATTAAAATGTAACAAAAATGTATTGTCTAAATATATTATATGATATTATGTATTTTAAAATATTTTGTATGTTCTCAATTTAATTCAATTTGTTTCTTTATTTTATGTCAGAACTGTTTTTTTTTTTATCCTAGGATTTTGCAGATTTTTGATGTGGTCTCAGGCTTACAGACACTGTTTATAACATCATACAAACAAACAAAAAAAACTTTTTATCTTCACAGAGATGTAGGCTCTATCAAGCTATCTTTTGAGATCTTGGCCAGACTCCTCAAGATTTCATCAGGAGGTTCAAATGACGTTTATGACGGTGAGTTTCAAGTGTTTTCAGCTGTATAGAAAGGATCTTCTCTGTAAGATGGAGGGTAACGGGCAGATAACTCAATGTATGACTCTATCCATTGGCAGCACTTCGATGTGGGATTCAGTTTCTTGGTAACATTGCTGTTGGAAACCAGCTTTGCAAAGATGACATCTGGGAGCTTGGTTTCCCGCTTGTCTTTTGGTGAGTGAATTTATGGTCGGGCGGCCGCTGATGCATTTCTTACGATGCCAGTCAAAAATGTGTTTGGTCTTCATTTTGTAAAATGCCACTGATTTGTAAAGCCCTCTACTGCTGCGGTTTTGTAACCACTTTTATCTCTTTCAAGGGACCTTTTGGAGCTCGCAGATGAGAAAGCTGTTTCATACACATGTATGGTGATCCACACTTGTCTGGATAAACACAAGACAGAGCAGCTAGTTAAAGACACACAGCAGCTTAAATTGTCCCTGAAGATCATGGACTTGTGCAGGACATTGCCTGATGTGGACTGGACGTAAGCTTTGTGTTTTCATTGAAACAAGCACATCTGTTATTTAGGCCAATTTTATACCCCATTTTGGTCGTATATTACTCTTCTTACAGGGTCTTTATTGTCACAAAACACTTTCTCAAGTCGTCAGAGCTCATTAGGAGGATGTACACCGAAATGACCAATGAGGAAAGGTAAAAACTCTCAATTATTTAATTCAGTTATTGCACAAAGATGAGAAGTACTTACATCTAGGTTAATACATCACAATACTGAGTTTTGACTTTTTGGATGATTTGATTCAGTGTTTTTTTAAGGCTGTTACAAATTCTAGTAACACTTTACAATGTGGTTTCATTTGTTAACATTAACTACATTAGTTGTTAACATGAACTAACAATGAGCATTTATTCATTTTAGGTAGTGTTAATCTCAACATTTACTAATAAATTTTTTCAGTTCAGAAGTTTTATCTGTTAATGCACTGTGAACTAACACGAACATGAACATTTTTATTAACTAACAAAGGTTTATAAATGCTAGTGAGCTGCCTAACTAGACAGCATTTTCAGACATCATTGGCTGTTCCAAATAGTAGGCATTTTAAATACATTTTAAATAACCAAAAATTATAAGGTAACATTTCATCCTTTGTAGATAAGGCATTGTAAGGAACTGGCCAAGATGGTGGATGCCATCTAAAAAAAAATACCAAAAGAAAATAGTCACATAACATAATAAAATAAACACATTTTTTTTCACTACACTTTTGTACTTATGTCTTTCTGTGTATTATTATCTATTGAAAATATTCAAATTAAATAATTCTGTCTGGGCCAATGAGGTTCCACTTTGGTTAGGATGCTTCCTTAAAAAGTAATTCTCTGTGACGTGTAGACATTAAGACAGCTCACTAGGGTTTGGAACAGAGCCTGATCAACTCTCTTAAAGCATAGTAAAATGGGCCACAAGAATACATGTATCTTTCTAAATTATATTGTATGTTTTGATATAGATTATTTTGTGAATGTAATTGTATACTAACAGGCTCACACTGCTGGAGCTGATATTAGCACAGCTTGGTGTTGTTGAGGAGGAGAACTGCTTAATGCCTCTGAGCATAGCTCAGTTCCTGGCTTCCTGCTTCACTGATCACTGCAGTGCTGTTCTCACCCTGAGCTCTGAATCATCAGATGACCAGGTCAGCTTTATCTGCAATGCTCATATTGAACCTCTTCATGTTAGTATGCAATATGCATATTCAGAATATTGGGATCATGTTGTATAGTGGGCAATATTATGGATGTTTTATCAGTGTCTGTTGATATTGGACATTAAGAAACTACTGTTATTACTTTTATTCTTGAGCACCAAATCAGCATTTTAAAATGATTTCTGAAGGATCATGTGACACTGAAGACTGGAGTAATGGCTGCTGAAAATTCAGCTTTGCCAATACAGGAATAAATTACATTTATAATATACTCAAAAAAATGCAGCCTTGGTGAGCATTGAAAGAAGAGACTTCTTTCAAAAACATAAAAAAAATCTCTTTTATAGATAATGTACTAAGCCTGGTATTTTCTCTACGTTTGTAGGAGGCTATGGTTGTCATCAGGCTTTTAGACATCCTTTGTGAGATGACCTCTGACTGCAAGGAGTTTATGGCCCTGCAGGATGACTCTGACCTTTTGAGAGCAACAGTTGGTAAATTTGGAGTACTGGCGTAATGCTTTTGCTTTTGTTGGAAATAAAAATCCTAATGCATTCTTAATGTGAATACACAAAAACCATAGGAAATTATCAAGTCTCTGCCATGAATTGAAGATGCAAAATATTTGTTTTGGTACAACTGCATAATCACTCTGTAAAAACTCTTGAAAACATGGGGCTGAGCTTGCTATCCCTCATACTATCTGTCTTGCAGATGATTAACTAAACTGAAAAATCAAACCACACACCCCTATATGCTTTTTCTCTCCTTTCCTATTTTATTAGTCATGCCAGCATGCATTTCTCTCACTCTCTCTCACATCTTGTATGTAATGTGTAAATTCTCGAGAGATCTTCTTTGTCATCCTCAGATATCTTGAAAGAGGTCCACTTACTGGGCAAAACCAGTAAAAATGTGTTCACCGCAGCACACGATTTCTCCTTGACAAGGCCAGGGGGCGCCGATACCCATCCTGCCCTCAGTTTCAAAGCTCATCTCATTCGGCTCATTGGGAACCTGTGTCATGGCCACGTTGTCAACCAAGACAAGGTACTGCACGCTGTAGCTTCTAGAATGGTGTGTAAGTGTGTGTGCAAATAGGAGATTTTGCATATATGAAAAGTGCAGTCACATTATTAGAGATGTGCAAAACGACATATTTTCAGAACCGAGACCCCATATGTATATGGGTCAAAGATGAGACATCGCATTTTGGTGTCCGCATTAAAATTAAGTTTACAAAAGTGATTTTATATACATAGAAATGACATTAAATGCAAGCGTCTGCTTTAATCTTTCAAATAACTTCCATCGCCAATCAGCGCAACATATATTTTTGTAAAAATCAAACAACATACTTATTCTGACCTGTACTTATTAAAATGTGTAAAAGAAAAAGTAGTCATACTAAATTTTATTATATTTTAAATGATTAAAAACCTCTTGCTGACAAATGGGTAAAACCTAGGGGTTTGAAGGATAGTGGTAAAAATTGGTAAAGGTTTACAATTACAATTAATTAGTTTTGAGGGGGCTGCACTGTGATCCTTAAATACTGTCATCTAATCTTTCCTCTAAATATGCCTGACAAGTTTTTTTGGCAAATTATGGTAAAAATGTTTGATAGTCGAGACTGGTTGAAAAAGATGTAGTTTTGCCTGACTGCACCTTGCTTGAAATTCATCAATAAAAGAGAACTGATTGATGGGTAAGAAAAACTGAAATAGTCAGTGTGATTGCCAAGGGAAGGAAGTAGTTAGCAAAATTCTTGGAAATCATCTTTTAAACTTCCTCTCCTGCGATTTTCTATGACTTGTTGGAATGTGTTGGCAATGAATGATGAAACTAACACCATAGAGTTTGCAGCCAACTCCAGTAGCGTACTGATCAACGGACAGCACAACCCAGTCGTGGTAAACACATTAACAATGCTGTGGTTTAGAGCCTTTCTCTCTGTCCATCAACCCAGGCCTGGGCTTTTTGTTTGTGGAAGCTCCCTCCTTGAAAACTAATCAGGGGATTAATGCCGGTAGATAAAGACTCGAGAACCATTCTGAATTTCATGCTTGTATCATCTCATTTCTTCCCCAAAACTTTTTCCACTTTGTTCCCTTTCTTCTTTTTTTTTTTTTTCTTTTTAATGAATTCTCTTGTAAGCAGCCTCCTGCGATGGAGGGATTTTCAGGCTTTCAGGTCTGTCCCCTTCAATCAGCACAGAGGAGAACCTAGTACCAGCCTTCTTAAATAGGGTCAAGGCACACAACTGAGAGGTCAAAGGTCAAAAAACAATAGCAAGCCTGCACCCTCAGTTTTTGACCAAAACCTTGTGAGCACACAGCTCCCGTTGCTGCTTTCTAATGGGCCGTTCACTCAGAATGCATTTTTGCATTCCACTGTACTGCTTTTCCATTACTTTTCTATGTAAACCAGACGGTTTTATTGTTGGGGATGTTTTATTGTTGTGCTAGACGCATGAGTCTAAAGAAGGTCAACTTTTAAATTCCCATGTTTCTAAACCATCGTCTTTGTTAGAGGACCTCTTAAATGACTAATTTAGACAGCTCTACATAAAAAGCAGTACCACACAATTGCAATTCTCATGCAAAACACAGTTTAGTGTTATGTTGTTATACTGCTAATGGTATACTCAAAAAAGCATAACAATATGTTAAACACAAATATATTATTAAAAAAATGAGTTTTTATAAAACTGAACTGTTTTTATCGATACTTTGCCATTTTTAATGAAATATGTTTTTTGAACTACATTTCTATCCACTTGCTTGCCGTTTTGGATTTTTTTGTCAGTGTTTGCTTTGCTACAAGAAAGTATCTTAGGTGGCAGTACAGTTAAGCGTAGGACCAGCTTTTGCATCAGGAGTGCTGATGCCTTAAAATGCTGCCTCTGCAGTAGTCCACTACATGAGAGGATAGCCAAACAAAACTAATTCTGTGGCTGAAGCGTACGGTTACATAAGTTTCCCTTAGTTTTATTGCTAGCACTACTTTCTCAATCAAACGCCATGCTTGTCATTAGCAGCAGAAAATTGTCAGGGCTCTATGTCTTATGTCTCCTCTTTCTTATTCAGTCTTTTTTTTTTTATGGAATCAAGGTGGTTAAAGGGCAACCGCTGTAGCTCTTGGGTTACGATACATACTCGGGGTAATGTACAGTATAGTTGGACACTGCATGTGACGAAAACCAGCGCAAACTCGTTTGACTGCGCCAAACCAGAGCTCAACCGCATGGACTTTCCTCCATGGAAAGTAATTGTTTTCTGACCAGTCTGGCTCACAATGTCCCTGTTAAAGACTGTTTTCCTTGTTTTTTCCATTTGTCCCCTATAGGTAAGAGAACTGGACGGTATAGCTCTCATTCTGGACAACTGCAGCATCGACAGCAACAACCCCTGTATCCTTGATTGTGACTCCATGCACTTATTTTTTCACACTGTGCTTTTGAGGTGTATTTAATGAGGGTTTTCTGGTTTAGTGAAAACCACCACAGAAAATGCAAAGATATTGCTATCTGTAGTGTGAATAGCATTGTAATGGCCCCTTAAATTCCATTACTAATGGAGGTTTTACCGCAGTGTTTCATGTTTGAATGATTGGTGGCTTGTTCAGAGTTGAAAACGCAGTTGAGATGTTATTCGAGACAAGCCAGCATCTTGCCCAATGGTTTCATGTCCCACCACCTAGCAACGTCCCCTGTAGAGAGGTGGAACTGTTGGGCTGACTCACGATCATTTTGTAACCCTCACTCATCAGTCTCCTTGTGGGAAATATCTAGTCGTAATAGTTTATGAAGCTAAATGTAGGTATTGCATATATGAGTAATTTTGTGGTGTTGACAGAAGTCAGTTTTATAGATGTGCAACACTTTCTGGAAAACTTGATTGAAATCCTGGGTGGAAAATCACCACTTGAATGAAATTAAGTGACATTTTGTATTTTTATAGTGTTGACCTGCATCCTGCCAACTCTGTTCCATATGAAACGGTTCATTGATAACACGACAATCTGATGTATTACAGCTGTGTTTCCAAAGGCTCCTTGACTGATGCTGGCACTGTTGTTAAAAAAAAAAAAAAAACTTTCATTCTCTAGCGATCACTGCCGGTCTGTATTAAAGAGAGCAGGGCACAATGCCAGCTGCTCTTTCACTAGGGGATGAGCCACTAAGCTGAGCTTGTGTCCTCACGGACGCTGCTTCCTGACCACTTTAGGAAGTTGTCATTGTTGCTTACTGTTTAGCATGGTTGCTGGACCTGGTGTTGCTAGCGTCACTTCTGGTATGGGCAAAATTTGTATAAAATATTATGTGATATACCGATGAACTGATATATTGTGCGTCCCTGCCCTAGTTATAAACTTAGACATTAATTCAGGAGTGATGTGCTATTACTTTTCGAAGTGATCGAATTTGCATCCTGGTGGACGATAAAATGGCGAAGTTATGTTGAAGGTAGTTCCTGAGCCTTATCTAGAGACCAGAATATCATGGAGACTTTTTGGTGGGCTTTTTGACTGAAGCCTGCATGAAACCAACAAGAACACCCTGACAACCACATAGCAATGCATTAAAACCACTGAAAACAATAACTGTCCTTAATATTCTTTCCAGTCATAAGCCAGTGGGCTGTGTTTGCCATCCGGAACATCCTGGAACACAACCTAGAGAATCAGAAGCTGATACAAGGTCTTCGGAGACAAGGTGTGACAGACGACTCAATGCTCAGAGAAATGGGCTTCAGAGTGGAAGAAAGGGATGGCAGTCTACTGCTCAGGCCCCTAAAGAAGGACCCCTAGTTGATTAAGTAGAGCTTGGAAACTGCTGTCCCTGAAACCCATCCCCACACCCCTTTACCATGCTATATTACACTCTGGAGATGGCTTAAAACGCCCACAACACACTGGGGTCATTAAATATCCAATCAGTAGTTGGGAGCATAAGGGGGTGGTTTGGGCTTTGTGTTCCCCACACAAGAGGAAATCAATCAGAGGAGCTTATCTGAGAGGACTCATGCTGACGTCTGTGATGCATTTAGTGGTCTTTGATTCCAACCCCCCCAAAGTGGGATTCAAATCCTATGAAACAAGGAGAACCGTGTCTTCCTGGCTTTTCAGCCACTAAAGAGAGGTTAATCCCTAATTCAGTGCATTTTATGGAGACCAGGCCGTCTCTTGATCTGTACACATAAAGTTAGTCTCTGAATAGCCGTGAGACTCGGATCCTTCTTTTTGAAAGCTGACTTAAGATTTGTGTGCTTTAAAATCGGGTTTGTTTACAAAGCCGTGCAATTTCAACAATTCCCCTTTTATTTGAACAAGCTTCCCGTGTAGCTTGGTAGATGGAGATTACTGTATGGTAGGGCTGTCTATTTAAATTTAATTTAGTGCAATTATTACAATAAAATAACGCAACGCAATTACCTGTGTGTACATTCCATAAAATCTGATTTTTTTAAACCAATAGAGCAGTTTCACACTCATTTGTGTGAATCTGCAGTCAGCACAACCAAAGATCCCATTACAGGC
The DNA here is from genome assembly GCF_001515625.1 of Sinocyclocheilus rhinocerous. Lineage (NCBI taxonomy): Eukaryota > Metazoa > Chordata > Actinopteri > Cypriniformes > Cyprinidae > Sinocyclocheilus > Sinocyclocheilus rhinocerous. Next base: position 1,229,468 of record NW_015666595.1, read on the forward strand.
AACAAGCTTTGACTTGAACACGGAAAAGTGTTCAAAACTGCTAGATCAATTTTGAAAATAGAACATTCTTTTTAAAAGTATGCATTAACTATTCAAAAGTTTGGGTTCAGTTTTAATGTTTTTGAAAGAAGTAAGTCACTAAGGCTGCATTTATTTGATAAAAAACATTAATATTTTGAAATATTATTGCTTTTTAAAATAACTGTTTTCTATTTTAATATATTTTAAAATGTAATTTATTCCTGTGATGGCAAAGCTGAATTTTCAGCATCATTACTCCAGTCTTCAGTGTCACATGATCCTTCAGAAATCAGTCTAATATGCTGATTTGGTGCTCAAGAAACATTTCTTATTATTATTATGAACAGCTGTGCTGCTTAATATTTTTGTGGAAACTGTGATATATTTTTTTTTCAGGATTCTTTGATGAATAGAAAGTTCAAAAGAAAGAACAGAATTTGTTACATTATGTGTGTGTGTGTGTGTGTGTGTGTCTGTGTGTAAAAGTCTTTACTGTCATTTTTGTTGTATTAAAAATAGTATTGATTATTTTTAAAGAAATTTTACTCACCCCAAACTTTTGAATGGTATTTTTGTGTGTGTGTGTGTGTGTATATATATATATATATATTCTGATATCGAGTAGAAAACATATACTATTCAAATAATATAAAGTAAATATTTTCATGATTATAAATCAAATAATTAAATTTTGTAAACAACATGTTTTCTTTATTATAGAATGTATACTCTGCCTACTTTTAAAAAAACTGTTTAAATTGGTCTTTACACATAAAAAATAGCTGCTTTTCTATTTTAGGAAGAGTGTCCCTAGATTCTTATTGATAGTTTTGCTTGTTTACTGTCCAGCCTAATATACATAAAACATTAGAAGAGCAACTTCTCTCAAACTGACCAGAAATCAGTCATCAGGCCTTTCTCTCTCTCTCTCTCTCTCTCTCTGGCTATCCCACACCACTTTTTGGCTCTCCTGGTCATCTAGTTCTGCCCTTAGTTTGTTCTAAGTGAATCAGACCAGAAGTATTCGCTTGCAGAATCACATCTCGCCCCGTTCTGGAATGAGCTGAGTGGTCCACACACATACACCCCCGTAGCATTAATACCCCTCTATGGAGGCCTCTGCTCTCCCCACCACACCCTGTTTTTTCTGCCTCATATTTTTTAATGACAAAATGTTTGTGCGAAACAATCGGGGTTGACTTTTCTCTCAATCCGGGGTATAGTGTTGGGAGCTTACGCGGTTCCGGTACCCAGCAGTTCAGACGGCTAACAAAACAGGTCCAGTTTACTTCTGCTTCGGTGGCTGCCTGCAATGCTTTTCACCCACAGGAAAAAGACCAGAGGGGCAGAGAGCATATGGCGGGTGAATGAATGAGCCAGGTCGGATGCCTATTCAAACCCAGGCGGGAACAGCTCTGTGTCACTCCGAGATCAGCGTTTCGCAGTATCTACACCCACAACTATAAGCCGCTTGGTGCTTCTGGGAAGATACTTTCTGAGTCGCGTGAGATGCTGACGTGCATTTAACAACAAGGCACCATTTTGCTCAGTAAAAAGATTCATTTAAATGACCACAGTTTGATGTATTTGATCCAAACTGTTTGATTCATTTATTTATCTAGCGATTTTACTGTAAATCTTTGCCCCCCAAAAAAGTATAAATACATCCAGACAACAAAAAGATGAGATGATTTCATATCAAACTTGAAAAAGAAATCATGGAGAACTCGGGAAAAGTCATTAAAAAAACGTACATAATTAAACTGGGACAAAAATTGGAGATCTGTAATTAAACAATAAAAACATTACAGAGAAAATAGTATCAATAATTACTCTGAATATACCTGACATAAAGTGCCATATTCTCTACATAAAAAAATATATTTTACCAAATTTGCCAGCTATATAACTCGTATAAACAATTTAGATGAAAAACAAATGCTACTCAAAATATTTCCAGTGACCTTTTAACCATTTTTTTTTTTTGACCCATATCTGTATGGTCCATTGGCTCAGGCGGAATATAACTAGACCTTGTGCACGCCGGAGCAGTGATGTGGAATTCCATGTCTCTGGCATTCGTGGGAATGGTTTGGTCACTCTATGAAGTATCTAAAAGCTCTCTCTCTTTCGTTCCCACACACATTTACACACTCACGTTTAGAGCATTGCAGCATACATGGCCAAGTCTTGATATGACTAAGGAAGCTTCTCTTCTCATAAAAAACAATCGTTTTTTGTTTCCATACAGCCCACAGTACGCGCCATAACCACCAGTGCAGCAATTGGCAACGTATCCACAACGTTTCTTAAGTGTAGAAATGAGTTGGCCACTTTTCTTCATTGGTAAACTGCAAAAGAAGCTCTTTTTACATACGCAGTGTCCTATACTGTTTCAGGTTGTGTTTTGGAAGCAACAGATCAGTAGCAATGATATTAGAAGTTTTTACTTCTGTGTACCATTACGAGACAACTACAGTATGAACATTTTCAGTCTTTTTTTTTTCTCCAAAGAGAAGGGAAAAGGGTTCTTTTTTCAGTGTTCAAACAGATACAGTGTGACTGAAGCTTTCCAGCATTTCCAGAGTTGCAAAGTTGCAGCACCTCTTTCCTCTCGAACTTCCATAGGGGTTTAGCTGGTGGGATTTCTTACAAGTTCCTCTCGTCTTAATTTGAAAAAGATCACCTTAGTGGGCAGTTTAGACTGTCCAATAGGAGTTTTGAGTCAATATCAGGTCCTCAGGACAGGCCCTAACTGACCTTCCTCAAGTCTGTGAGAATCTGATATCTACAAAAGCCTAGCGCTGCATATATATAGCGTCCATATGTTTGCATGAAATCCCCAAAAAGTCAGTCTGAGGTCAGTGCATTTTCCTCTCAAGTTCCGGCATCTTCATTATCCATCCCAGTTCTCCTTTGGCAACGGCCTTTCTTGCATAAAGACTGCCTGATGTGCAAATTGAAGCCTTCCAATTCGACACTTCCATTTCTGTTTCAAACACTTCCTGTTTCTTTCCATTGGCTTCTTGCCTTTCTTTCTTGTCCTTTTAACTCTTCCTTTCGCTCATTTACAGGTAAACACCTCTGTCTTTTCACTGCAGGTGTTACACTTAACGAAGCAGCACCACTGGAACTTGCAGTTGCACTGCCACACGCGCGTGTACTGGTGGGTGTTGTGGCCCCGGCCGCAGCACATCAGGTTGCACCCGTCTGTGTGAGGGGACGTGTGGTTACACAGCCGTCCTCTCGTTCCCGTGCTCCCCGTCACAGCATCCTCCTCACAATAGTTGGGCGAGTGCTCCAAGTAAACCAAGTCTGTGTCCGTGGGTTTTATGTACCCACGGGACTGCTTGAGACGCAGGAAAGAGGGTTGGCGAAAACGCGTGGCTCTCACGGCCTCCACCTCAACCGCAGTGGCATAACGCTCCTTAAGCAAATAGCCGATCTCTCGGAATTTCGGCAGAGTTGTCCAACAGGTTTTTGTGGTACATGAGCCGGAGACACCATGACATTTACATTCCAGCTTCATCCTTTCCTCTAGAACCTGCAACAGTAGGGAAAAACCCAGTGTTACCAAATGTTGGTGCTTTGTTTTGTAACTGAACGGTAATGTATATATGTGACCCTGGAGCACAAAACCAAAAAAAAAAAAAGTCTCAAGTCGCTGGGGTATATTTGTAGCAATAGCCAAAAATACATTGTATGGATAAAAATGATTGTTTTTTTTTTTATGCCAAAAATCAGGATATCATGTTCCATGAAGATATTTTGTAAATTTCCTACTGTAAATATATTAAAACTTA
>NW_015666595.1:1233600-1240781 GCF_001515625.1 Sinocyclocheilus rhinocerous
CTGGGGTATATTTGTAGCAATAGCCAAAAATACATTGTATGGGTCAAAATGATCGATTTTTATTTTTTGCCAAAAATCATTAGGATATTAAGTGAAGATCATGTTCCATGAAGATATTTTGTAAATTTCCTACTGTAAATATATTTAAACTTAATTTTTGATTAGCAATATGCATTGCTAAGAACTTCATTTGGACAACTTTAAAGGCGATTTTCTCAATATTTAGATTTTTCTGCACCCTCAGATTCCAGATTTTCAAATAGTTGTATCTCGACCAAATATTGTCCTATCCTAGCAAACCATACATCAATGGAAAGCTTATTTATTCAGCTTTCAGATGCTGTATAAATCTCAATTTCGAAAAATTTACCCTTATGACTGGTTTTGTGGTCCAGGGTCACATATTGACTACATACATTGTTTTATTAATTATATTTTTTATTTTGTGCGGTAATGTGTGTAATGTAAAATATAATTGTAAAATGTAATTATATGTATAATTATAAATATAATGTAAAATATAATTTTTAAAAATTAAAATATAAATATAAGTAGTAAGTTGTTTATATTGCGATATTACTTAAATTTATATGCAAATTTTATGTTTTTATACTACATTTTATATTTATTTACAATGCTCAGACTTTCACTAAAACATCAAGCTATATACATTTATATGTAAGTACAAACACATACACACACACACACACACACACACATGTGGTTTATCTGGTTTTTATTTCCTAGCAAGACTCACATAGTATTTTACAATGGGCATGACTTCATCAGAGGCCTCTGAAGCTGAGGTGCGAGTGAATTCATGCAGCTGTTGGGTAAGGGAAATTCTTGACATTTTATTTTGACTGTTTTCAGCAATTTGAACCAAAACCCATTATTCAATACGTCCTGAGCAATGTTTCAATGTGCAATGCCAGATATCTGTCAAAACTGAGGGGAAAAAATATGTTTTAGCCAGACCATACCCTGTAATTTTCTCTACCTTCCGAAGGGCCACATCAAAGAATGGGAGAAATGTCCATAATTCTCAAGTCCCCATTTATGTATATGGTTACATTTGAGTTAAAAGCAGAACTATTTGGCTGTTTGATGTGTTACTGATATGTTCAACAGACAGAGGTACGTGATAGTTGACGTTTACCCGTTTAGTTAAATGTTAATATTCCCCTTCAATGAGAGGGATTTGAAATTCAGTAGTAATGTTCCTAAGTCTTTAATCTCTCTGTTTAAAAGCAATGTATCAAAATTCATGGTTTCTATTAACTAAATCACATGAAAACATAGGAATTCTTTAAATTTTGTATAAATATGTGTATATGTATACAACTTGTCTTCCATACCTTTCTTCCTGCTTCATTATTGTGCAAGTTCATTAGTCTCCTTGCATTTTTTTTTATCTCTCGGGCATCCACAAAGCGTCTGGAGAACTCCACTCCGTATTTGACATCTGCCGAGCAGCCGCCCCATTTCCAGCCCTCCTCCTGGTCGTGATAGCCCTGCTTTTCTCTGTCACAGCTGCAGTGGCTCAGGTTGCCCTGACTACAGGCTGCTGTCACAGCATGGGCAACACCTGCTGCCGTGACGGCGTAGGTAAACGCAGCCTCCTTGCTACCTAGGAAGAAAAGAGTAGAACCATTGACATCCCAAAGTTCACGCCAGTGATTTTCCTCTTGTCTGAGTGCATCTTTGTTAGATTTCCTACTCCAACGGTGTAGCTACTGCATTCACTAGCGGGGTCTAACTTCCCATGCGAAGCAGCAAAAACACACCTGACTAATTTTTAACCCTAAATATGATTAACTGGTTCATGTTTGTTTGATTAGTGATGGAACTAAACTCTGCAGGGAGGTAAATCTCCAGGAGCAGGACTGAGCACTCTTGATCTCAAGATTGATGTAAGAAGACTAAACTGACCCCTGCTGGTCGGCCTTCATGAAAAGAGATTAGTAAGAATGGACTGACCACCACAAAGATCTCTATACTGTTAACTCTATACTAATGCGTTAATTAACGACCGAAATTAAAAACAAAGTGTTGCGGTCATTTGGTTACTTTCTCTCTATTCAATTCTATTCCCCAAAATGTTGGTTATTCCATTGTACATTAGTGCCATGTTGTGTAGAGTTGAACTATGGTCTTCACTTTTGCGATTATAGACCTTGTCGCCAAACTTTAGATGAAGACTAATCATCAAGTCTGCCAATAATACCGCAATATTTTAGTATACACCGATTTGCGTTTACAGTATAAGCAGGAAATAAATATGAAATTGCTGTTCTCTTTTTTAGGATAATATCCCTCATTAAGATATGCTGGCAGTGAATCTTGTAAAGGCAACAGTGATTACCCTCTCCATCCTACAAAATGGAAAGAGACCATTAGTGTTGTTGTTTTTTTTTTTTTCATAGCTAAAGCCGACATCCAATAACTGATCATCAGGTTTGACTGAGCACAGGATATTTCCCTTATCCAGCCAAGAGATCTGAATGATATAAAGTCTTTGTATAATTTGACAAGTAATGCGTGTCTGGATCTACTGGTGAATTTTAACTACTGTTATTCTAATGGATTTTGTAGAAAAACCCAATGGCCTTTTAGTAAAGTTCACAATGGCTATTAAATAACCTACAGTTTATCCTAAAATGTCCATTCGAAGATTCAATTTTGAGAAATATGAAAGTCAATGAAGAGCAAAGCATTTTGGAAGATTGTCTCTACTGTAGGTACAGTGTGTCCTGCTTCTTAAATATTTCAGCTAATTTGATTACGCTTTTAGCTACCTATAAAAACACACTCAACTGTTTTATAATGTTTAAATCCATTTTAGAGTCGAAATTGGTGAAGAAATTGAGTAAATAGTCTGTAGATTCCATCCATTCCAGATACTGCATATGAAACTCAACATTTCTGCTACAGATGCACAATACAATGACTTTTCTTTCTCTCACAGAAGCAATTTGCACAACAGAACATAAAAGCTTACATATTAGAACCCACATACGCACAGTGTAGAGCTCACCATAGCCGAGAAACATACATTTCCTTGCACAAAAGAAATAAGATTATGTTGTGTAGAGCCAACCAACCCCCAAAAGAGTGATTGTTACCAGGACCGTTGAATTAAACACAGCCTCGCACCGCACCCTGACCGTAACAAAACATTTCTGACTGAAAGGCAGTTTATATGTGAGTGCTATATTAAAAAAAAAAACATATTACTGTGTGTTCTTCGGTTGAGGTTCTCACAAAGTAACTGGTGCCGTTTGTGTGTGTGTAACTGTGCGAATGATTTTAATGTAATTGCGGACAGATCGCGTCCACTTTAACCTCTTTTCGTCTCACTTGTGTCGCAGGGCCACACTCTCACGGAAACAAATCGCAGCCAAAGCAACACGCGCACACGCGCACACACAAGAACAGATCACAGGGCTGCACCTACTGACCTACTCTCAGCTCTTGCCCAAAGACAGTCCTCTCGCCAAGGGCAGAGCAGTTCCACCGTCCGTAGCGAAACTGATACTGGCATTCGTTGATGCCCAGCTGAGCGCCTTCCCCAATGATGATGATGGCATCGGGGCGGCTCTGGCAGATGGCGCGCTGTCTGGGAGCCAGGCCAGGGATTTTGTTGCAGATGATGTTCGCGCCCAAAGCCACGACTGAAGACAAAGCCCTTTGGAGGAGACCAGGTACATTGATGTCAACAGCTGATGTAGACCAGGTATTCAAGAAATGGGGACCCAAAAATGAAAATTCTGTCATTGTTTACTCACCTCATGTCGTTGCAAACCTGTATAACTTACACGATATTTTTTAAAAATCAGTGGGGTCCAGTGCTGCTTTGGACCCCATCGACTTTCACTGCATGAACAGAACATTCTTCAAAATATCACCTTTTGTGTTTTGCAGAAGAAAGAACAACTTGAGGGTGAGTAAATGTCAGACTTCTCATTTTTGGGTGAACTGTCTTCATGCATTTCATTTTCTTGGTTAGTGGACTGCACAAAACTATTTAAGATTGCTTAGTGTTTTAGAAGATATATTTATAGTGCTCCTAAAAGGTTTGTACAGACCCCTCAAATACCCTCATGATTTAACTGCACTCTGCCAGACAGTTTCCTCACAAACATTTCCATCTTTTTTCAATATACCACAGGAAACATTTAAAGGATTGCCTTTACTGTGATAAAAGAATTTCAGAGCATCTCAAGACTTGTTTAAAACAGAACAACAAACAACTCAAAGTTCATGAATCAAAGCTTTTACAGGCAAGCATGGAAATGAACTTGACAATAATGTCCCAAATAATGTCTAAACAGATTAGCAGGCCAACCATACATTATTCTACAGATAAAGACCATAAACAACAAAGCGATCACAGAATATACAGCCCAATTAAAGTGAAACTACACGCAAATGTGGATTACTCTTGTAAATCAAGCCGTCTGTTCTGCTGAAGTGAACCCCAGTGTTAGTCTATTGACTAACAATTAAGTGAACACGATCCGGAAATATATTGACCCATTTTAGAGCAGTGCAACTAATGTCCTGATACAAATTTGGAATAAACACATTTCAGCCAAGAAAGCCATGCTTGAGAGGAGCTACCAAAACTAGAGTGTCCATTCATTAGTCATAATAACAGTTTATTTAATAGCATCTGAATACAGGGAAACTTTAAAAGTCATTTTTAATGGAATTCAGCAGATTTATTTAGTCTTCATAGGTCTGGTCTGAGGAACATCCACAAAGAACATTTTGGGCTCTAAATAGTCTACAGGCTACCTAATTAACTAAGAATCCGAGAACAAAGTGTACATTTGACAAGACTCGGACTCAAAGCTTTAAATAATGACCACTTCAGAAAGAGTGACCAGAATCTATTTAAAGTACATTTATGGTCTTACACAGTCTTCTCCACAGGCTGAACTTTTGTGCAAATAAAAGGTTCACTCTTTTCCAGCTACATCTCGCACATCTCACCCTCACTCATCTCATTTTTTCCAAATGCGGTTTTCCAATTACAAGCATTTCTGATCAGAACATGATGTAATTAGTAAAGCATTGTCCTCACGGACTCACAGCAAATGAATGAAAGGTAATTCTATCAATTTTGACTGAATGAACTGGTTTAGACTGGCATGACACGTTTAGCCTGTAACTGGGTGGTATGATTAGTATATAACTGGAAATCTGCTCATTTGAATAATTAATTTCAGTGCAACTTCACTGTAAAAATACTGTAACATAAGGTATTTTGGGAGGAGCTTTACTTGCAGTTTAAAGTTTACTATTATAACCTAATTGAACTACTAAAATCTGCTTTGTATCTCAAAATATATTGATAAACACCATAATAAAGGTGGTAAACCAGAAGGCACATAATGAGCTCAAATTCATCAAAATTTGACTTTCCACCACATTGGCTAATAAACACACAGTGCACATGCAGTGTTACCCACACAAACACCATCAATGCAACACACAACACTTAAAATGCAATAAACATTAACCAATCAACCATATTGTGCATAACTGTTAACAAAAATAATAAACATAACTATTTAAATAAAAGATAATAACATTTGTGGGAATATACTTTTACTGTTTTTTTTTTTTACTCCATACACTTAGCCATGCTTTTTTAATTAACTTCAACAATGTTTTAAAGTAAAAGAACATGTAATGTTGTGTTGAATGTAATAGATTTTGTTAGGAGTTGGTAAGTATGTAATTAATACCTTTTATTTCTGAAAAACACAATTTTACAGTATTTTACAGTAAATTACATTTAGTGTGTTCATTAAACTTACAGGTTAATTAACGTTTTTACTGCACTATTTTAAATATTTTTTTTCTTTTAAATTAGTACAAATTTTACAATGAATGGATTCTGATACATTATTGTCTTTTTAATAAAATATATATACATATGTATTTATGTATGTATATATACAGTGCCTTGCAAAAGTATTCACACCCCTTCATTTTTGTAACATTTTGTTATGTTGCTGCCTTATGATAAACTTCTTTAAATTACTTTTTTCCACATCAATCTACACTCCATACACCATACTGACAAAGCAAAAACAGAATGGTCACAACTTCGTAAATTTAATAAAAATAAAAAACTGAAATAAGTACATTGCATAAGTATTCACACCCTTAACTAAATATTTAGCTGAAGCACCTTAACAGCCTCAAGTCTTTTTTTGTTTGATGCGACAAGCTTTGCTCATCAGCATTTTGCAATTATCTGCCATTCTTCACAAGCAAAATGAATGCTCCTGAGCTAAATTTCAACTGTCCCAGATAATGCAATGGAATCATTTTATTTTTTTATTTTTAATAAATTTGCAAATATGTTAAAAAACTGTTTTTTTGCTTGACAATTATGGTGTATGGAGTGTAGATTGTTGTAATTTAAAGCAGTTTAACATAAGACAGCAACAAAACAAAATGTGAAAAAAATGAAGGGGTATGAATACATACGCAAGGCACTGTATATATATATATATATATATAGTATTCTAAATATAACGAGTCATTGAGCATTTGTTTTTCCAAGCACAAAATGGCTCAAACATAATTACAGCATATGCACATACTCAGTCTCATGGTGTAACACAGCAGGTGCACTAAATAATGCCATTTCCAACAAATGTGGAAATTATTATTTGTTTGCACTCTTAAAAACCATTCATATCCAGATGACTGTCTAATCTTGCAATGCAATAACGATAAACGATAAACCCTAACGCTTTAATTTTCTCCAGTTGTTGACTGTTGTGCCAAAAGCGCCGAAAGGATATTAAAGGTCAGAATAAAAAAGCAGTTGTTCAAACCTACAGGTAGCTGCCGCTGCTGAGGATGAGGAAGATCTGGGGGTAGTAGACTGACAGCAGTGCACCGCAGGATGAGATGTTGCGCATGGTGACATGCGTGGAGAAAGCGAACTTCTGAAGTTTTGCCGTGACGTTACGCTGCTGCTCGGCGCGCCGCGGTCCGTGCGTGAGCTGCGGGCGCGGAGACACGATCCGTCATCTCCTGCGCGATACGGGCTAATTCAGAGTGTGCTCCCCGCCGCGGGCTGACGGCTGATTTTAGGGATTTCGGGTCTAGTGTCGGTGCTTTGCCATTGGCAGAGGGGGGGGGGGGGCACACCA
>NW_015666595.1:1240791-1258726 GCF_001515625.1 Sinocyclocheilus rhinocerous
CTTTGCCATTGGCAGATGGGGGGGGGGACACACCAGTCCGCCCACCTTTACGGGCACGGTTGAGTGTCATCTCCGCCTTTTTGTGATATATTGCGCTTAATGTCAGAGAGATTGATGAGACATGGACAGAAATCTGATTCGAAACCGTTTCTTTTCATAATAATAGTTGCACGGTCTATTAAGAAGACCTTGTTTACTTCTTGTAAGACACAAAAAGCGAAAGCTCAGGGTTTATAAAGTGTTCTGCTTTGGCAGCCTACAATTCCTTTCAGTTAATGATGCATGCAGCTTCTCTCATCACTGTAGATGGCAGGCATGGGTCACCAATCGGAGCTGTATAACGAGGGTGCGAATTATGAGGGGGTTTGGGATGGTCTGAGCCCCCTAATTAAGGCTTGAACCTTCTCAACTGATTTCAACATTAAAACGTATTCTATTCTTTTTTTTTTATTTACATAGTAGGCTATGTATGTATAACTATGCTGTCAAACGATTAATCACGATTAATCGCATCTAAGTTATTGTTTACAAAATATGTGTACTGTGTATATTTATTATGTATATATAAATACACAAACATTCATGTATATATTTAAAAATATTTACATGTGTGTATATACATATAATTTATATTATATATAAATATGAATATTTTATACATAAACAAAAAGTTTTCATATATATATATATATATATATATATATATGCATACATGCATGTGTGTGTATTTATATATACATAATAAATATACACAGTACACACACATATATTATGTAAACAAAAACTTTCATTTAGGATGCGATTGATTTTTTGACAGCACTAAAAAGGTTCATTACCATTACCTCAAAAGGTTGATTACCAGCAACAACAACAAAAAAGATATTTTGAAAAATAAACTTTTTTCAATGTTTTCTTTTGTGTTCCACAGAAAAAAGAGCGCCATACCGGTTTGAAACTATATAAAGGTAAGTAAATGATAAAAGAAATGTAGTTTTTGGGTTAACTACCCATTGAATACTTGCATAATGACAATCACTACTTTAAATTAGTGCCATTGTTTCTTTTATTATATGCATTGTACACAGTGCAACTTTTCTTTCACATACAAGCAAACGTACAACCAGATATTCAGAACTTGCGAACAACAACAGCAACAACAACAGAAACTCGTTATCCATTCAAAAAGATTTAGATTCCCATCCATACACCATTCTGAATGAAAGTGTGCTCCCTCTAGTGGCAATTGGTAAAAGTGGGTTCTGCTCTCATGCCACATACAGGCCAATAAGTAAAACAGCTTAGATGTACCTGTCAATCGTGCAAAAACACACGTGCAATATACATACATATACATATACATAAAGAAGGCATATAAAAAAAGAATTGTGTTCTCTCATAATGAAAAACATCAGCAAAGTCAAACACTGTGAGTGACAGGGGCCGATTGGTGAAGGAAAGCAAACAAATTTACTGTCTCGTAAAGATGCTCTCTGCAAGCAAGAGCTTGTTTGCTTTAAGGCAGGGACCGTTGGGCAGGATAGAAGGTGGAGAATTAACTGTGCAATATCGTAAGCTTCAAAGGGTGGACATGTTTATGAGCCTGTGTCTTTCGCTAGTACAGAGATCAAAGTGCACAGCCTATTCAAAGTTTCTGCTTCTGTTTGTATTTGATGGTTGCAGCAGATCCCATGTTTTGCTAATGGGATGGAAACTCGAACCAGAATGCTATATAGTTTGGACTTGCGATTCATTTTATTCATCTGTCATTCGTTACTATTTTGAATATCACTATGCATTTCAGTCCTGAAAATGAACACATGCAGTGCTGCTGGGGATCAAGATGGTTGCAATTGACCTTTTTGAGGATTTGCAAGACCTAAATGCGTGTGTCTTTATATGTCCCCCGGCTTAGCCAACCGTTGAGTCTGACATGGTGTTCGATGAAGCAAATCCTGCTACACTTGGGAAAGTGGATGTTGGAGATAATGTATTACAAGAATATACCTCCCTTTGGTTACTTATGATTTATGAGTAGTACAATTTGCACTTGAAACATCCTCTTTCTTCCCCTCTTAAAGGAAATGTAAATCTTTTCTTGATGATGTATTGAGTTTTTATTTTGTTATTTTTTTCTGTTATGTACATGCACAAGCCAAAAGAATGGCTGACATCTTGCACAGATATAATTGAAAACTTCTATTCAAACCCATGTTCCAGGACACTTTTAGATAAAGTCCATGTCTCTATAAAAATTTGCAGCCAAGAGAAAATTATGGATGATATTCAAAGAGAGGGAGGAACCCAAAGGGAAGAGAGAGAGAGAAAAAAAAACATCAGATGTTGTGTTTTTTTGACCACAGAGCTTTCTAGCCAAAACTGCACTTTAGCTGTGCTCTCATAGTTTGGAAGGTTACACAATGGAATCTGTTTCTTTTCATTTACTTCATCAAGATTGTAGAGGAAAAGAAGACAATTTTCCTCGTCTGGGGGGAATATCATTGTCTCATTGCATTTTGTCAGTGACCCGTTTGCTTTAGAGCAAACCCTTAAAAATGCCAGCAGAGATGGAAAAGGCTTGTTTAGCACTCTTGTTCTGTAGTACAAGGAAGGGAAAGTGGACATCAATACACCCCACCTCCCTTCAGGGCCGTTGGTTTCAGTTCTTCATCTGCAATTACTTTCCGGATAGTGTTTTTTTCTTCTTCTCTGTTGCACCCTGTGACACAGTCCAAGTGCGTGCGATCAACAAGTTGGTAAATCACAGTTGATTTTGTCCACATGATGCTATATCGCAGTTGAAATTGATCACATGATTAGGATGCTCAGCTAAATCCTCAGAACTGACAAAAGAAAATCGTAAACACGTGTACAGAAATATGTTTTAAAGACAAGTCTTCCCAATTACAGTCCATATTTAAAAAAGAAATAGATGCACGCAAAAGAAGAAAAAACTGCATACTTTGATTAATGTGTTGCTTATAAATGTCTGTGCAAATCACACCATTTCCTATAAGTTATTCCAGAATTTAATTTTTTTTTTAAATTGTTCTCGCTCACTCAAAACATAAAACAGATGCTGGTACGTCTACCCACAAACAGATGCAGAAGCAGCTGGAGTAGTGACAGTGTGGTTTGATATTTACCAACTGGCAGCATATTAAGTTCCTTTCATTAATAAATAAAAAATAAAAATTTTTTTTTTTATTGTTCTCACTCACTCAAAACATAAAACAGATGCTGGTACGTCTACCCACAAACAGATGCAGAAGCAGCTGGAGTAGTGACAGTGTGGTTTGATATTTACCAACTGGCAGCATATTAAGTTCCTTTCATTAATAAATAAAAAATAAACTGCGTTTTGTAACAATCCCCAAATTGTCCCAATTGCTCATATTATATTATATTACAAGCATACGTTGAAAACGGTTTTTTTTCCCCTGACAATTTTTCATTTAAAAAGACCTAACTTTACAGCAATAAGTATTAAATGAAAGTGCAGTATTCAGACATACCAGTAGAGGGAAGCAGAGCTCCAAGAATGATCCCCTCCTCCCAGTTTTTAGACCAGGCTTCCACCCATCACTGGTGTAAGGATATCCACTCTCTCTGTCCCTTGATCAAAGTAAAGTGCCCACCTCAGGTTTACCATACACTTAACATACCCAGCTCCCCCACATCCTCTGGTCAGAGCAGTTTCGATTAATGTCCACAAGGGGGCTCTACTCGACTGCCTATTCGCAAAAGATGAAGAACTGTGCTGCCGCCCCAAATGAGAACTGCACCTCACTGCTCCCGCCATCTTGTATCCCGCCCTCCGGGATAAGTATAAACTTATCCACTGTCGATTAAAGTTGAATCAAGACCATTTTTTAGAATACGAGGTCAGAAAAATCACATTGTATGAGGTGTTCAAACAGCATTCATTGTCTTAACGTGTCAAGATCATTTGATGATGTGGTTACATTTTTATATAGAGTAAAAAAAATAATTTAAGATTCTTACATTTTGCAAAAGATGTCATAGTATAGTACAGGGGTGGCGAACGTCGGTCCTGGAGAGCCGCAGCCCTGCAGAGTTTTGCTTCAACCCTAATCGAACACACCTGAACAAGCTAATCAAGGTCTGAACGGTTACAAGGAAGCTACAGGCAGGTGAGTTTTAATTAGGGTTGGAGCTGAACTCTGCAGGGCTGCGGCTCTCCAGGACCGGAGTTCGCCACCCCTGATATAGCCTATTAGTAATACATACTGTAGCAAGGCATTTTGTGGTAGTGATACATATAAATGTAATGCCTAAAATATTACAGGGACCTCTGGTTTGAGGGTCAAAGAGCAATAGAAGTTTGACCTCAGGATTTTTCTGGACTGGATGTTATTTTTATTCACAAAAAAAATTTAATATGTGAGATAAGTAAAATACTTCGGAAAGAACGAGATCTAGAGAAAAAAGAGACTGAGCACTGGAATTTTCCAGTGAGACAATCTTTTATGCCCTTTTTTTTTTCTTTTTTCGAACAACCTTGCTGTATTAGTGCTGACCTGGTTGATGGGGTCTGTGTGTAATCACACGGGTGGACTGAAGGGTCTCCTAAATGGCTAATTGACTTCTAATGAAAGTTCTTTCCCAATTCCACAATGCATGTGCTTGTGAATGCAGGATGAGGTAGAAAAAAGCCACAGGTCAGTGCAGAGAATGAGAGAGAGAGGGATGGAAAGACTGTAAGATGGGTAAAAAAGAGAGGCTTGTCGTTTTGGTGCCTATGTGATGAATGCCTGTTGGGACAACAGATGTGTGGTGATGTCATTTAGTGTGTGTGAGAGTGTAAGGGGAGGAGCAATAGCAAAGTGCACTCAATTCTCTGGTCTGTAGTGTAAATTCTCAGTCATTCCTGTTGAAAAGACCAACATGGACATTAATTTCCATGCTGGTTTATGCTGATTTGGAGCTGGTGGACAACATTTCTTTATGGAGATACCAGCATCCAAAACATGGTGAGATTTTCATCCCATTTTGGTTACTGACCTCCATGGTTTTCAGGGGTTCAAGGTCCTCAATTGAGACTAAAACTAAAGGGCTCTTATTTCAATACCCTGCCGCCACCACCACCACCACCAGCCACCTTACACAAAACCCTGTCTCACTTTAACGGGCCACTGAGCGAAAGGTTTCTGATTTAATTGTGGTTGCAATGTTAAACTTTTGCCTCTTGTCTTCTGACTCTCTGTGAGAGGCATAAGAAGTCAATTGTTCTTGCGGTATGCCGTGACAATAGCTGTTTGTCATCATGTGGAGCCAGAGAGAGATGGGGCAGCACACACAGTAACTTCACTACACCGCTGCCAGCGTTAGGCTTTCCAGGCAGGGTCACACCAAGGTCAAAGTACTTTCGATCACACCATGTTGTGTGCCAATTACGCCAATAAGATCACCTTTTTCTCACTGTCCTTTTTAACCCATTCGGTTCCTTCCATTTAATAATTACAGTGATTTTGGTGGCAAAAAAGTCTGTAGTATATGTCATTCTGAGAATTGTATAGTATTAATATTGGAACTGAAGACCAGCTGTCAGGCTGATTGTGGGAACCTGCTGAGGTTACCACCATAAAACTCTTAAAAAAAACTCTTGTTCTATCCAGGCTGGACTATTGCAATGCTCTCTTGGCAGGTCTTCCAGCCACTTCTATCAAACCTCTACAATTAATCCAAAATGCCGCTGCAACACTACTTTAACCAAACTGTTGTTTTTCCACTTTTTAATCTATAGATTTCTCATGGGTTTGAAATGAAGGTCTCTTGGGCAATCATGCACATGTAAATAAATCCTTCAAAAGGAGGAATGTCTCGCTTTCTGAGCCTCAGAGCTCACAGTGTAGTGATATATGTCTTAAATGTGTGATTTTTCAGGCACAGAATAAGCCAAATCTTAGAATAAAAGGGATTTTCTTTGGAGAATCGCTGTTGATAATGCAGTTCAGTATAGGACTAAGGTTAATCTGTTTCTAGGAATTGGACCAAGATGATGCAAATATGAACTAATTCTTAACTGTTTCATGTGATTATATTGCTTGATGTGCAGAATAAGCAGATGTAAAAGAAACATCTTTGGACCGCTTGTCAAGTCAAAGAGAGACTGAGGGATTCCATACTTTTTAAGAGCTGAACCGACAGCATATCAAAGCGCCAACACCAGAAGAAATCACTCTTAATGTAAAGTGATACACAGCTGTCGGCCTTAAATGGGCTCAACGGTTTTCACTTCATCTCGGACAAAGAGGCCATGCAGATCCAATAGTCAAATTTTCACTTTGGACACTTGATTTACTTTGAAGAAGTAGGTGTCAGCATTGAGAATGTGTTATGGATGTTATCTGGTTTTGTGATAAAGTCATAGGTATGCTCTGGGTTTTATCGTTCTCTTGTTGCCTCGAGACTGTGACCCCTGTCTGAGGACATGGCTCATTTCTCGTTAATCATTTACTTGTAGCCTTGGGTTGAGGGGCTGTGACAGGCATTGTCTTGGCTCTTGAAAACAAAGTAAAGGTATCTCATATAATAGACCTGCATTACTGAAACCCCAGGCATGTGTTTTTGTTCCAAAATCAATGACTCAGCAACAATTTAGTACTCAGTATATACACTAGTATTCAAAAGTTTGGGTTTGGTAAGATTTTGTAATGTTTTTGTCTCTCATGCTCATCAAGACTGCAGGTATTTGATCAGAAATACAGTAAAACTGTAATATTATGAAATATTGTTACATTTGAACCTTTTTAGTTTAAAAATGTTGATGCAAAAGCTGACTTTTCAGCATCCATTACTTCAGTCTTCAGTGTCACATGATCCTTCAGAAATCACTCTAATATGCTGATATGCTGCTCAAGGATAATTTCTTATTATTTTCGATGTTGAAAACAGTTTTAATATTTTTGTGTAAACTGAAATTAATTTTTTCAGGATTCTCTGATGAAAAAAACATCATTTTTTTAAACAAGCATTTATTTGAAATATAAATATTTTGTAACATTATAAATATGATTACTATCACTTTTTATGAATTTAATGAATCCTTGCGGATTAAAAAGAATTTCTTTAAAAAAAATCTTACTGACCCCTTTGAAGACAAAGAAAAAAATTCATAGTTCATAGATACAGTCGACAGATAACAAAACATAATTTCAACAATCATAGAAAGAGTGATTCAAGGTGATAGCATCATTATTGCACAATAACTATATAACTATACAAAATCCTTTTAAATAGATTTTTTTTTTTATCTTACTGACCCTATATAGATAGATAAGAAAAAAAATGCAACGTAGATTCATAGGTATATTAGGTACATTAGATATATAAGAAAACAGAAAAAGGTTTTAAACAATCATAGAAAGAAAGAGTTTGTATACAAGGCAGTGACATCATCATTGCACTATAACCATAATAAATAGACAGATATATATTTATATTTAAAAAACAGTTCAAGATAGATAGATGTCTCTTAATAATCGTGATATAGTTCTGGAACTATGAAATGAAATTGATGTTTGTTCTCGTAATGGCGAGACACTGGCAGAGTGCAAGTGTTGTGGGTGTGGTACTGCAGCGTGCCAATGGACGCCAGTTGTAGAGGGAGGTAGGGAGCTGTTGCAGCATGCCTTTCTCTCTCGTCTCTGAGTGTCCCGCCCCCTTTGCCACTGCCATCTCTTGGCTTTCCCAGAATGCCCTCTGTCTGAGAGCACTGGCCTGAAATAAAACTATGAGGGCCTGCGCGGAGAGAATGGGAGCTTTGTCTCAGCTGCCATTTACTCTGTCTGGGGGCATAGAGACAGAACTCAAAGAGAGTGTCTGATTGCAAATTAGCACAGCCCAGGGCTCAATGCTCTGTACACTCATACACACTCACGCACTGGCGGTGTGAGGCGTGGAGAAAGTTCTGCATTAAACGCTGCCTTTAGTTCTATTGAATAGTGCCACATTTCCGTAAGGGGCACAAAAAATAATTAGCAGCAGGCTTCTCTTGAGCTGACTTGTGTATGACCGAAGCATTTGGGGTTGTTTAGTATGCAAGTGATGCCGGGTCTGAATTTGTGATTAGCTGAAAGACAAAAGGTGCAGCCGGTGCACTGCAGGACATCAGTGGGCTCTGCGAGTGGGCCTCTCGCTGTGTTTCACTGTGATTGACATGCGTCAGAGGATCGCATGCAGTTTGTTGACTCTATTTGGCGTGAGAACTTGAGTCTTTATCGTATAAATACAAGTGTAATCATTTTGAATTGTTTGACCTAAATGCATTCTTATCAACTATTTTCAAGGTAATTGACTGCCTGAGGAAGCAATTTCTAACCGGCACAAAGCCTTAAAATTGTGTGCATTAAATGTCATATAATCAAATCTCTCCTTGACTTTCTGGTTTAAAAATTTGAAGCACTTGCTGGCATTAATGTCTACCCTTTTTTCTTGCATATATTTATTTATTTAATATGAGAGGCATGTAATGCTGGAGACAAGAATAAGTTTCATGTAAACATGTGATGCCATACGAACTCAACAACCCTTTCGTTATAATCTGCTTGCCACCATCTCATGTTAATTCCCATGAGGCCACTTTGTGTAGGACGTAAACACACGCGCGTTCACACATAGGACACAATTCGGCCCTTTAATCTGATTAGTGTCTGTATGGATGAACCTGTGGGTTCGGGTTCATGGAGTGTGTTCCTCTACTTCTAACCATCGGCAGAGTGGTGAAGCAATGACTTCAGTATTTATAGAGAAAGTAATCATATTTTTGAGCACAGAGGGGAAAAAATGCATGGTAATAAGTTCTGAAATTAACTTTTAAGCATAATACCCGTCAACACCATCCTGTATCAGAAGTAATATTTTACTTAAGTGTCAAAAAGATGCACTGATGTTAGTTATTGATTAAATTATGTAAGCCCTATCCTACATTTTTTTTTTTTTTTTTATTTAAAAAAAGGAATAATAACTAAATGAGGGTGTGATCAAAGCTGTTACCTGATTTCTTTTTCTTCTTTAATAACATTTTCTGGCTGAGTGATTTTTTTTTTTAGATATTATTTTATAATTTATTTTATTTTCTGCACATTTTATTGGAGAAATATTGCCTTGTTTGCAACTAAACTTCCATCTGTACCTGACAGATAAAACAGTACTCTGTCTGTTTTAAGTGGCTTTGTAAAATATTTTTTATGAATGGGTATTACATTCAGAAATACATTTGTGAAATTGATATTCCTGACTATAAACCACAAATTCAGCAGACTTGACTTAAAGGAGCCTTGAAGCAGGGAAAAAATCACACTAATGGTCTCTGAGAGCCAATAATAGGGGTAAATTAGAATTTTCCTTAACAGAGTTTACAGTATTGTAAGTTAAAGTCCATTTTTGTTGTTGTTTCTATTAAAACATTTAATACATTTAATATGTGTACTGAACATCGAGACAGAAATTCTTAATATTAATGTTGCAAATTAGTATGTGAATAAGTCTTTAATGAATGAATGCATGACTCACATCACACACTGTTAGCCAAAACCTGATAAAAATGCCCTTCAAAATGCCTTTGATGGCAAACACACACACACACACACGTACACACAGGTTTAACATCATATCACATGATAGCCTGAAGTCCTTCTCACTTAACCCATTTAATCCCCTGTTTGTGACTAAAAAGTTTTTTTGTCAACTATAAAAAAATGAAAGTGCATTTTAATATTGTTGGTGTAAATACATGACTGAAGCTGTTTAATGCCAATTTGCCTTTCTGAAAGATGATGCCAAGGCTCCATAAAACATGTCATAATACAGATAAAGCTACCATAATTGATGCATATAATATTAAAAGGCTCCATTATTCTCATATAAATCATGATGATAAACATGTAAATATGTCAGTGGTCACATTTTTTAATAAGTAACTGACTGATTCATATTATACAACTGTAGATTTTGCCTTTTGAAGTATTGTCACATTAAATGAAACAAAGTAAAAGTAAAATAAATAAATAAATGAATGATCTTACTACTTTCTTTTTTTTTTTTAAACATTCTGTTCGGTCTCTTAGACTTAGAGCAACTGTTTACACGTATGACCAGGGATATACTTTTACTAGCTGTTTATATTGTCCTTTTTTATTTTATTTATTTATTCTTTTAGAAAAGCCATGAAGTTTATTTCATTGTAACGTTACTATCCAAGAATTAAAATACACGTGCTCACTAAATGGGTTAAACGACGGCTTACAAGACCCGGGACATCTACAAACTTTTATGAAAATCTTTATAGAACGGTTAAACGCCTTTAAATATTTCACAAGTAGACATTTATACTAAATGGTTGGTAAAATATTTTATTATTACTACATAAATCGGCACGCCAACAGGTAGTATGTCTTATTTATTTCAGAGATCAGCAAACGAGCAAATATAATTCCTAACACCCTCTTCCTCATTAAAAAAAAAAATCAAGGATGTTTTTAAACCACAATTTTATTTTCTTTACTTTTATTTACCTACGGTGTTTCTTTCTCTGAGATCAACCACAACAGACTTCTCAAGTCGAAACTTTTTAACGTTACCTCAGATTTTTCGCCGGTTTGAAAACGGACTGCATATTCGTCGAGCTGTTAAGTCTCTGAGGTAAATCTGCCGAACGGGTCGAGCACGACGGGCCCATGAATTAAAAGAAAAATTGCCCACAGCCACCATCATTATATATCCAATGTGAATAAGAGTAAACAGTGTGTTATTTAGTGCTGATATTAGGTCAGCGGCTGCTGTCTGGCTCTTGTGTAACGGTCGCTGCGCGCGCTCGTGTGCGCGAATCACAGTTCACCTTAGTTGAACTTGTGTGATCTAGTTCACGGTAGTGTGAGGCTGTCGGTCCGCTCCGGTGTGGCTGTTGCAAGGATGAACAGCTCCTCTTGATCATTACCAAAAAAAAAAAAAAAAAAAAAAATACCTTTAAAAAAGTATATAAGTTGTGTAATGGATTCTGGGACATTTCTGAATGCAACAATGTGTAAAAATCAAGGTTGTGTAGCTAGAAGCGATTGCATTCATATGTATTGCATTCATACATTTGTGTGTCTTGTATCAGTCTAGGTCTTTTGACAAACATCACTTCACATGTATAGTTTGTAAGTACTTTTTTGCTTGGTTTAGCTGGATAACAGTCCAATCCAGCAGGAAAACCATGCATACTAAATCAGTTGACTTGGTGTTTCTTAAATACGTGTTTTTGTTGTGTCTGTGATGCAAAGTAAATGACAGTCCTTTACGCCGACTACCTTTAAAAGACGTAGTGTGTCGTCATGTTTTTGTGTAGCTCAGGAGGTTGTGATATTTTGCTGGCGGACAGACTGCATTAACGGTCGTGTGTTAACCGCGTTCAAGAATTTCAGCCTGAACTTGAAAAATAAAAACGGTCGTCGTGGTTTTACCCAACGATTCCCGTCAAGTTTCCTTTGTTTGTTTGTTTTGCCGTTGCTCGTTTCTAACGACAACTAAAGGAGCACGAATGATCCAGATGAAGCTAAGAAGCGGATGAAACGCGGACGTAAATAATGTAAGTTTGCCGTTATCGTATTTTAGTTGGTTCCATCGGTCGTTTTTTTTTCTGTATTGTTTTTATCTCGCTGTTACGCTTGAAATTACATGCGCCAATCATACGAAGCCGGCATATGGGGCATTATTGAACTGTAGCCTAGTTTTCACAGCTTATTTTCCTGGCATCAAATGTAACGTTATCTGTCGAGCACGCACTCGAATGAATTAAACGAGGAATAACCTTAACTCATTTTGCTAGTGCATGTCGAGGAGAATAATGGAGTTAGAGACACATAAGAGATAGAAAAGAGGTCAGTTTTTCATGGCTAGACGTTTTTGTTCGTGCTTTTTAAATAATCGATCGTGCTGCTCTCTTATTAGGGTTTGTGTAAATTCTTCTCTTTTATTGAAGTCACCATGAGACTGATCTGGTCTTCTCATTTATAAGAAAAATAAATCGAGTGTGTGTATTTCATGAATAGGGTTGCTCACTAAAATATTTCTGCCAGGCTTGTGTATTTTTTACAACCTATTTCATCCCGTCTATATCAAACTGGACTGAGGTTGTGGACAGTGTGTCATGCAACATAGTGAAATTAATAAATGAATCTCAACTGATATGATTATTATTAAAATAAAATATTTTTTTGATCCCTTTGTACTGAAAATGTATGCTCTAATATCTTAGGTGGCTTCCTTGACTTGTATCATGCATAAACAAGTCCTAAGACAATATGCCCCTTTTAGAGTTGATGATAATGCAGTTATCGAAATACATGCCAGTTATTTGACCAGGTTTTGTTTCTCTAAATGCATATTGCTATGTTGCAGACTTTTTTTTATTTTTTATTTTTATTTTTTTACAGCCAGTGAGAATAGAGCTTATTCTGAAATGTTAGACTGTGTGTGTGTGTGTGTGTCTGTGTGTTGCAGTGGTGCTTGAAATGGCGAAAATCTATATCGGACTCAACCCAGAGATGGAATGTACGTCCACCTTTTATCTGGTACGATTTTGTCTTTAAATATACATATAAATATACAGAGTGAGTGTAAATAAACTCAGTGTAAATAATAGAATGAGATAATAATCTGCTGTTATATGCTAAAAGTGAGATTGCCGTTATCTGTGTACTTTTTTGTACACGTACATCAGACAGATGTTAGAATAATGAAGCCTACTGAATAATATAAACTATAGTTTCATGCACGTATAATGCTTTATTGTGCATATGTGTTTTGTAATGTATTATTAATAGATATGAAAGTGCATGGATTTGTGCATCTCATTATGTATCTGTGAGGCTGTACTTCTGGTTGCTGACCGCTCTGTGTGTTACACATGCATGCTATAACATGTTAACCAACATCTTTTGAGATTTGTTATGCTGACTATGCTATTACCAACCTAGGCTAAAATGGCCTTCTTATGCTCTAATTTTCTTCTGTGAATGAGTTGCTAAACTGAAATAAGCAAAAACTTTTTTTTTTTACTCAAAAGTAACATAAACAACTTTAAATATATTTTAAAAACACAATTTTATCATCAGCAGATTTATTTCTCCTTTTGTAAAATGTGTGTTATGAATTTGTTGACAAAGTGCATTAAAAAAATTCAGATGCAGCTTTAGTTGTCCTTATCGTTGCTTGTTTGCATTTTGAATAAATAGAAGTAGCCTCTAAACCTAAGCAGAAAATAAGATTTTTTTTTTTTAAGTATGGGGATGTTTTAGGTATTTTTGAGGTTTTACACGAAACCTCAGTCAGATGTTTTACATATGCATGCCTCTTAATGTGACCCAATGCTCACTGTAAACAATGTCATGCATTATTTTGAAGGGCCTGTATATTTTTCTTTTTTTCCTCAATAATTTTTCTTGTCGTATACCTTCTAAAATAGGTGGAGACATTCAGAATGCAGATGATGTCAGCACTTCAAAACAAAAAGAAAAATCAGTAATTTTGAAAATCTGTTTCCAGTTTTCTTAATGTTGTCACTCAGCACTTGATTTGTCTTGCCAAAAATATCTTTTCATTTACATCTCCTGTCGGGGAAATAACCAAACCGCCATTGAACACAGAGCTACGTAACCCTAGGCAGGAAGGCTCAGGCCAGGCCGATGCTGAGAGCGCACGACCGAGGCCAGATCGCATTCCGTAGGTCTTGCTGAGTTCGTAAAGTGTGTGTGCATGCTGGAAGTGTCTTTCCATGACTGGGCCCTGGTGCTACAGCCACGCCAAACTGTCAATCCCACAGGAATGTCTCCCCAAACTCTTTGCAACAGATGACAGAAATTTGGCGTATGGTATTGTCATATTCTTTTTCTCTCAGACTTTTTTCTTCATCCCTTCTCTGCTTTTGTGCTCAGCCTCAAGTTTTTCAGTGCGCTTTCCCTTTCTTCCCTTGCTGCATTTCAGCAGAGATAGAAGGCCAAACATGTAATGTGTCAACATGACCTGGACTCGGTACTGTAATCTGAGCATTTCGCTTGGCCTTTCAAAATGATTTGATAATGATGACGGCTCGTTACCACCATCTTTTGCTAAAACGGTTTGAAAATCACCAGATAATTGAGCAAAGCCAACCGAACCCTTCGAGACTACAAAGAGGCGAACAATCCTACGCACTCTTTGCGCCGACAGAGTCATAAATTCATGTCTCTTCGCTGGCCCACTTCCAAGACGGATTACCTCAGCTAACCCTACGAAAAAAGCATACATTATTTGAAATTTTAAATGCAATCACCACAGGGAGGGGGAGGCGCGTCGTCTAACCTGACACATTCACACAATCAATCCACGCTTTTGTGTGGCTCTCAGATATGAGTGGCTGGATGATTTGAGTGGCCTGTAGTGTCAGCTGAGGTCAGGGGCGTGTCCTGAGCTTTTAGCCTGTAGCCTATCTGAAGCTGGCACTAAAAGGTTGCACAGATGTGAGGAAGAGCCGTTAGAGCAATACGTGTCCTACAGGAGTCGGGAACATTATAGAGCACCGGGGGGATGTGCCTAAGCCGCTCAGATTCCGAGTGCAGCAGAGGACAGTCAGACTGACACACATTCTGTAGTCACGGGGCTGTGTTTTACCTGTCATGCAGGGAGACATCAGGTGACGCATTTTGTGAATGCATGTGCACGAGGGAACTTAGGTTGCGCGTGTGATTTATGTATGTCAGCGTGTGTGCGCTTTCATTTTAGAGAGCAAACTTGTGGGTATGAGCGAGGAGCTCTTAAGTGCTTGACCTAATTTCGCAGGCAGAGAAGAATTCGGCAGTGAAGGCCTTCCTCTGTTAGTGTGAGGTTGCTGTGCTGGGTGTTTCCTCCCAGGGTCTAACAGGAAGCTCATGTTTGAGTTCATTTGAGGACAGGGAGAAGGCTTTTCTTTCCACTGTGGATCGTTCTAGAGAGGGGGAGAAAGCCAGGGCTCAGCTCTGAATTGCCCTTCTGCAATCTGGCATCTGTTTTAGCTCCTTATACTGCTGTATTGTCTTTTTTGGCAGAACTTTTTTTTTTGCTCCTGCCAAGAAAACATCTATTTTTTGGGCTTACAGTGAGCAGAAGCTGAGATCCTGAGTCAAAAATGACTTAATGAATCCTGTGAGCAAATTAAACAATCCCCTGCAGGGTTCTTTTCTGCTTCCTTTGGTTCGGTTTTACATTCCAGGCTCAACTGAGCCAGGTCGTGACCCATGAAAATGCTGCTCTGTTCACAATGGTTTTGGATGAATATTCACAGCACAGATGAGCTTATGGACAGTTATTGAAATGAATTAAAGTGCTTAAAGTGCTTTCATTGAGTTTTAGTGAATGCTCATAGGCTGTGATTTGTTGTTCACAGGTTCAGGGGCTTTGGACTACACTGACGAACATGCGTGTTGCAGGACTACGCAGGTGAGAAACATTTTAAGAAACTAAAGTGACCATCGACACACATTTGCAGTGCCACTCCATGCCACAGCAAGCCAGTTTTGTAAAGGAATTCATACTTAGCATAAATTAAATAAATATAAAATGCATAATTTTTACATTTATATTTATTTATTTAGCAGATGCTTTTTTTCAAAAAGGGACTTAAAAATAGCCATATTTCACCTAACCATTTTGTTGCATTGGAAATATTACCTAAATGTTCAAAAGTTTACCTGTTTCTTTTACAATAATAATTATTTTACAAGATTTAATGATATTGTATATTCATCGTTTTAAATGCATACTGCAGCCAGTCTGCAGGCTTGCAGTGTTTGTGTGGTCTCTTTGAAATGTGGATTCTGTGTGGGAGGCCTCTCTATTCATCTTCTGTGAACGTTTCATGTTGATTGTTTAGTGAAGTACGAAGATATCAGGTACTCTAGACATGTCCTTTCCAAATTAGAATCTTCATGACACGTATTGCATCATCCTATATGCTCTGATACTCGATTACATGTTACATCATACGCAGATCAAATATTTCATCAGAGAGTGGGGTTGTTCAGATCTAGGGCAGGTCTTTGAGAGCTTATTTCTATGGTGGGCAGAGCAGAAAAATGATGAGAATTGACCTGTTAGTCTCCCATTGCATCAGTTTGACTGAAATTAGAGGCATATTTGGGATGAAAGGTTCGCAGTATCCAGATTGTCTGAAAATGATCGCTTCAGCGTGCCAGTGTTCATAACCACACTGATCAAACATGATTTATCTTAGTGGTGACGTTGTTGTCTGATCTGCAGGGTTGGTTTTTTGGTTTCTTTGCGACTGTCTTTCTCTCTTCTGTTCATCACTGTGTAGGTTGACATGTTGGTTTTTACATGGATTTCGAAGTGTGTGAAATTAGCATGACGTGAACGAAAACATTCTGTCTTTCTGATCTTTTACTTTTGCAAAACATCCCAGTATCTCCCAAATTATTTGATTTACTCAAGACTCAATGCTCCCAAACTTTGTAAGCAATCAGATAAGTATTAGGATGTTTATGTGGCATGTTTCAATATCCTCAGTGCATGTAGTGTGCAGTGGAGAAAAAGAGAGGAGGAGCATACTTGACACAGCTGGTTCATGAAGATGCACTGTCTTTATCACTCAATCATCTAACGCTCTCTTTCACACATTATTCACATTTCCTGGTCTCCTGCAGCGTGGATGTACTCTCAGGTATGTGCTGTTTACAGGTGTCATCCAGATGTTTTCTTGCATGTTCTGATGCTCCCTCTGTTAGTACTTAATGCCATTTTTGTAGAAATGTTCCTGGTAGAGCCTAAGAATATCAAACTTACACAAGCTTAAAGAAAAAGCTGATATTTTATTTATTTATTTTATTATTTTATTTTTTTGTGTGCAGAGGTAACGTGTGGCAAAAACGTGACCAGCTTGACACTGTCACAACTGCAAAGTCTTTGCAGAGTTTTCTTTGAGCTACACTCTAACAGGGTAATTAGTGACGAACAGACATACTTTTAGGATACTTGAATCATGAATTTTTTTTTTTTTTTTTTGGATAATGTCCACTAAACTGTATAATTGACCCATCCAGCCAATTTACAACATAAATGTGCTAGTTTCATGTGTCATGTTTCTTTGCAGTCTCTTTGTTCTCACATAATGAAATTATTTAAACTCAAATCAATATTTCATGTCCATTAATTATTTATTTCTTAAGTAGCTGCATAATAAATACATCAAAGTTATGACATACCGTACATGTATTTATATAGTTATTTAAATAATAAACTGAAATAATGGCATTTATCAATATTTGCTGGAAAAAAGTCATCAAGTGAAGACATTACATTTTAATCTTTTAATAGATACATATATATTTCATGCATAAATGTATATTTGTAATATAATACAATATAAATATGTTTTTGTTTCCATGTAATTAAATGAAAGTCAGCTACAGTCCTCATTGTGCAATTAATTTCGTCAAGGTAAACTTAGTGTCTGTTCATACAAGATGTGTTTTTGTTTTTGTCTGAGACTTGTATAAAAAAAACAAACAAACAAAAAAAATATATATATGGGCTTATTGAAAATGCACATTCATTCTCTGCCAGCAGGAGGCGCTTTAGGTGCGGCAGAAATAGCGGTTTCCCCGGTAACGGCTGTAAACAAAACAGCACTCTGCTCATAAATGCTGCTTTATAATCAAAACTTTCAAAAGACAGTCAGTTCCCTTCAAAGATGCATTCATATAAAAACACCCACGCCACGTTTTGACTTTGAGACGTGCAGAGCTCATGTTTATTCAACAAAGTCAAAGCATTTTGGAAAATCTATTTGTGGCGGTCAGTGTTGATATTGTGGTGGGCCGTCACAAATAAATCAATGTATGGGAAACACTGTGTATATATATATATCTATTGTAGGGCTGCACGATTAATCAACTGCGAT
>NW_015666595.1:1258981-1264931 GCF_001515625.1 Sinocyclocheilus rhinocerous
TATATAAACACGTGCAGTCGGACAACTGTTTTGGTTGATTTTGTCATATC
Source organism: Sinocyclocheilus rhinocerous (assembly GCF_001515625.1). Classification (NCBI taxonomy): domain Eukaryota; kingdom Metazoa; phylum Chordata; class Actinopteri; order Cypriniformes; family Cyprinidae; genus Sinocyclocheilus; species Sinocyclocheilus rhinocerous. The sequence goes on from NW_015666595.1 coordinate 1,259,032, forward strand.
ACGCTGTTTTTCCAGCATCTTGCACCATGAGCACCATGTTTTTAAGACACTGTGTCAAATTAAAAATATTGCAACTTTGAAAAATGCATGTCTTCTGTTCTGCTCTGTCCAGCTGTAATGTAAGAACCCAGTCTGTGTGACTGTGAGCTACTCCATCTGCTCTCTGTAGGTGCGGTTTAATAGAATCAGAATGTCATAACAATTTCATATCATAGCAAAAGCTTCCAGTTCAGCCATTGCAACATCCAAACTTCTTCCCAACTACACACTGTAAAAAAAATTCGACATTTACGGTAAAATGCTGGCAGCTGTGGTTGCCAGAACTTTACCGTAAAAAATATGGTAGCAACATTTTAGGTTTTCAGACTTAAATTCACAGTTAAATACTGCATTTCATTAACTGATATAATGTTAATACACCAACCTATTGAAGTACTAATACCTGTTTTGTAACATTGTAATACACTGATAACCACCATAAACAGTTGGTGATGAGAAAGTCACATGATGAATCAAAGCTCATCACAAGCAACTCTTCCACAAACTGGAGAGGTAAATACTAGGGCTGTGTATCACCAGCAAAGTCACGATACGATACGTATCACGATACAGAGGCCACGATACGATACGTATCACGATACGGGACTGCACTGAATTTCACCTCAGCAGAATTTAGAAAAACAGCTGTTTATTAAACACTGCTTACTATAGTGCCATTTCTAACTATTGGCAGAGCAAGCAGTTGACCTCTGCATTATGAAGGACCTCCATAACTGTACCACAGTACAATATAATGGCATATGTTTCATGTTTACATTGGGCACTCCCCACCAGGTACAATATTCTGATTGTTTGCATCTTGTTTTTAGTGCCACAATATCGATACAGGGCCAGCTGTATCGATACTCGTATCGTCAAATCTCTGTGACGATACATCGTCGTATCGATATTTTGAACACAGCACTAGTAAATACTAATATATAGAAGGTACACAGTGTCATTCACACAAATAATAAACACCATCATGGTAACACATGTGATAATGAAATATTGCAATAAACTTTAATTTAACAACATTAGATGTAAGATAAATCCCTAATGTGCACAACTGATAAGAAAAAAACTTAGAAGAAACAGTTATTTCAATGAAAAAAACATCAAATGTGAAGCTTCATGCAGGGAATTCTGGGAATGTCAATTTACATTTTTCACTGTAAATTATACAATGACTTGTTCTTTTTTCACTTCCAAAAACCATCATTTTAAACAGTATTATACTGTAAAATTACATAAAATTAATAGGTTTTTACTGTAGCATTTTTAGTCTTTTACTGTTAAAATCATGATAAGTTTTTACAGTGCAGCGAATCGAGAATTTGCACTGACAAAGACCAAATAAGGACTGTTTAGTTTGCATGAGTGTCAGAATTTGTGAAATTATCTCACATAGTAATAAAATCATCCAGCTTGAGCAGAACAGTGTCCTTGAGATATTTCATTGTTAGTGATCATAGCCATGCATAAAATGTTGTTACATAAACTTTTTGTTTGGCATGTAAGAAATCTCAAGTTGCACAGGTGTAAATCTTTTTATCAGCAAGTGAGCTGCTTGTGCCCATTGGTGTTTTAAAATGATTTACCTAAGCTCACCGTCAGACTATGACTATGATTTTTATTTGACTGAAATAATATGACCTGTAGAACTTGTTCGTGCATCGTCTTCCACCTTCCCGCAAGTTATAATGACAAATGAGTGGTGTTGTTTGTCACAGCTGCATTTGTCTTGCATATCATCCTTTGCTTATAGTTTTCTCTTTTTCAAGAGCAAAGTCTTAGTTTTTTTGCGGAGTAATCAAATTTTTATGCAGGTTCTGCAGTAGTAGTGCAGTTGTGAAACTTGCTATTTTTTGTCTTTAAAATGATTGTGACGACATCTGACAAGAACTGATAAGAATCTACCCATCCGTTGGAATAAAGCCCCTTCCAGCTCTTTATTGGTAAAGATTCTCCCTTGTCACATTCAAGTGACCATTGTGTCAACCTTAAACAGTTCCGTTTGTTATATGATGGATTGCCTTTTCTACACAAAGCATTCAAGACAAAAATTTAGAAATGGCTGTCTCAATATTTCAAAGAACTGAAAAGCAAAAACACGCTTAAAACTGTGTTAACTAAGATAAGGCAATATTCCGTCAACTATAAGAAAACTTATTGTAGATTTCCCCAAAATAGTGTAAATAAAACATTGTTCTTTGTTTGAGCACCCCAGCAAGCCCGACACAGCAACGTTGGCTCAACTGTTGTCTTGAGTTTGGGAAAGTTTGCATAATTCCATTTGAGATGCAGAAATTGCTATTTTTGTCAATTTTTTTCTCTTAAAAATAGATATTTTGTATTAATTCAGTCAGCTAATTTTTAAATGACAGTCATGATAAAAATAATTGCAAAAAAAAAAAAGACAAAATGCTGAAAGTTTTTGAAACAAACATCCACCGAACCTCTCATAGACCTGTTTTGTTTTTCATTAGACTGTTGTTAATGTTGAGTTTGAAGGCCCAGCTCCAGACGAGGGCTGCTCCATGGGTAGGCCAATGTTGCATTGTTGGCAGTGGCTCATTTGAATAGCCCTTTAGTATTTTGTGTGAGCAAGTCAGCGCCATTTGCATTTGTTCCAGTCACAAAGGTTTACAGGTCAATAGAGACCAAGCTAACATGCCGAGGAACCCTCTCTCCTCTTATTCTCCTTTCTTTCCTGTCTCTCAACCTTCTTTTGCCCTTCCTTGGTTGTCATGATAAACTCTGCCCGTCTCCCTGGGAATGTGTTTGTGCATGCGTATTGTGTGTGTGTGCGTAGCTACACCTCAAATGTCTGGTGAGTGATTAATTCTAAGCTGGGAATAAGATTGAAGATAGGCCCCTGGTAACCCTCATGCAAACACCAACAATAATTTGATTATCACACTTGAACACTTGAGCTTATTTAGCCCATGCATGCGTGTGTCTGTAGGTCTGCACACTGAGGCAGAAGAACACAGAGCATACCTGAATGAATGGAACCCATTCTGGACAGTTGTTTGTAAGCAGTTTGAATGGCTGCAGTGCTGACACATAGCTTCTTAGATGCGCACACATAGAACCAGAAGTCCCAGGTCTTCATAATTAATCCTAGAGTGAGCTCATGGCTCAATCCTCAGAGCTTTAACTCTGTACTTTCCATATGTCACACTCCTGCATACATGCGCACATACAGAGAAAGACGCTTACGTTTTATTTTTTACAGTTCATTACAGTTTATGTGTAAATGCATGTATTTATTCATAATAAGTACCAGTTAAGTTGCGTTCCTTTAGTTGAATTAAAGAAATAGTTAATCTAAATAATTGCAGTTCTGTCATTATTTGCTCAGTGTAATATCATTTGACTTTCTTTTGTCTGTGTAATTTAAATTGAGTTATTTACAGCAGAATGGCCAAGCTGCTTTTTTTCCATAATGTGAAACTAAATTATAACTACAGCTGTGAGGCAGGATTTAATGCAGTGAATAATGACTTTAATTTCAGTCAGTTCCTCTCATTAAGTCATTCCAAGAAGATTCTAAGGTGCATTTTGACTTTTTTGGAGCTTGACAGTTCCTGGTCCCCATCTTTTTTTATTGAATAGAAGAGAGAAGTGTCAGCATTCTTCAAAAGTTCCCTTTTTACGTTCTACAGAGTACAAAAATTCGATAACACTTTACAATACGTTTCCATTAGTTAATGTTAGTTAATGTATTAACTAACATGAACAAACAATGAACAACACATTACATACATACACTATTTATTAATCTTTGTTAATGTTAGTTAATGAACATAAAGTTGTTCATTGTTAGTTCACAGTGCTTTAACTAATGTTAACAAGCGCAACTTTTAATTTTAATAATGCATTAGTAAATGTTGAAATTAACATTAACTAAGATTAATAAATGCTGTAGAAGTATTGCTCATGCTTAGTTCGTGTTAACTAATGTAGTCAACTAATGTTAACTAATGAACCTTGTAAAGTGTTACCAAAAAATCATATTTATAACAATATGAGAGTGATTAAATTATGACATTTTTGGGTAAACTATTTCTTTTATTACTTTCAAATGTAATTTAATAATCACTATTTGAGCCTAGTTTACAACATATTGCTTTGAAAAGAATTTCATACGTTCATGTTGGCCTGTATTTTTAACATTTTTATATACATCTTGCATAGTAAAAATTGCGGTAATAGTGTCATGAGCATGTGTAGTTTAAATGTGCTTTAAATATGAAGTCCTCTGGTAGCGCAACAGTGTCATAGCCTACTTATTTATCTTTATCAGAGACAAGACACTGCAATTAATTTTCTTGATCCTTTTATTTATTATTTTAGTCAGAAGCTAATGTTTTAAGAAAATGTCTCCAGTTCAGTCTTGGATATCACTCGTGACCGTCTGATATATCATGCATTGTAAAACGTGAAAATAAGCAGTTGTTCCCTGATTGATATTGATTTGATCTAACCCTTAAAATTATTTTAATTGGCTTTGTCTAATATATACAGGTTGATTAATTAATAATAAGTAATAACTTTATTTAGATTAACCACATGAAGCAAATCTCTATTAGCAATGTTAGCTTTTCTGACATTTTCACAGTGTCTGAGTTTTCGCTTTTAACAATGTTTTTAGTGTGGCCGCAGGAAGGCAGTGGTAAATCTCTGCATCTCTCTTGTGGCCCGTTCTTGTCCCCTCTTAGCTGGACGTGTCAATTTGCAGCACAAAATGTGGGCTGCTGGATCAGCATGCATGCTACATAAAGACTGCTTTTGTTATAGTCTGCACGCTCATGACCACTGGTATCTATAGTCACTCACCCCCAACCACACCATACTTTACCGGGCTGAGTGGAGAAACCCCCATGGAGGGAATGGACAGTGACTTTCAGTCTTAGAAGCTCACACCCATAAAACTTTATAGCAAAATGAATAAATAAACTTGAAAGACGTGTATTTTCAATAAAATCTAGTTATATATATCATTATATAAGGATAACACAATTCTTAGCTATAGATCAGATAATGTTCCAGTGCAGCATAACTCACTCTGTTCGCCATTTGCAATGTAATTATGATTTAAAAATTCCACACAACCCTTTAATGCTGTCTGTAGATGACGAGAAGAGCATGTGGCACTTGAGCGTGCATGTCTGTTGGGCCTCAGTCGACACGGGCCTTGGAACTAGGGTTGGGTACCGAAACCCGGTACCAATATGGCACTGGTACCTATGTAACCGTATGTACTAGAACCGAATCAGAACGCAGATTTCGGTGCCATGCCTGAGCGATCGATTGAAATATTTGTCCTCCGGTTCTCCGGAACGGACGTAAGAAGCATCATCACCGGCACCGCACGTGAAAAATAATTTCCCGACTGAGAAAATGCACGAGAACTCAAGTCGGAAAGCTCTAATAATACAAATCCAACACATCTTTGTAGTAACGAGTGTCCATGTTGTTTTCACATTACGACTTAAAAGCACAACTCGGGAAATGAGAGCATCCGAGGAGCGCGTGAATGTAGTAATTGCACTTGCTCTGATGGCAGCAGCTTCCGTTATCTAAGCTAAACATGCTTAAATTAAAATGCCTAAAGCTAAACTTCCCTTGTATTCACATTTCTAAACCTGTTGTCCAACAAAAGAGAACATTATAACCTTTTTACTCCACAACACCAGTCAAATGCTTCCTTTTGTGATCTGATGAGGCTTCTTGTCACAGAATGAGGCAGAAAATATGTTCCATATGCTACTTTAAAAAGAATACATCGATTAGCAATGGATTATAAATATACTTAATTATGAAAATACCAGAGATGGCTTGAATAAAACAGA
>NW_015666595.1:1266870-1296382 GCF_001515625.1 Sinocyclocheilus rhinocerous
ATTATATCGTTGGGTAATTATACTGTATATAAATTGCGGGCATCAGGGAGCCGCTACTAATATGCAGGGCATTGAAACCGCTTTTGAATGCACGCTCTCATTTTACTTTCACTTTCGAGATTCACGATAACACGGACTCTATACTACAGACCATTACTGCCGCTACCACACATTTTACAAGATTAGATATTTGTCAGTGGTCCTCAGTATCTGCAAATCATTCGCCATTGTCCAATCAGCCATCTCTCCTTACTCTGTGTGTGTGGTAAGTGAACTTTCATGTACTATAATGTAACAGTCTACCGCTAGCAAGCGGCTAACCATGACCCTTTAGTGGCTCCATAGAATGCGTTATTTGTTTTCCGTGCCTTTCTGCATACGGATTCACGCTTCGGGCACACCCCCTAACCACCCATCAGCCACCCACGCGCCCCCCCCTATCGATTTGGCACCGGTATCGGAAGAAAAAAAAAAAAACGATACCCAACCCTACTTGGAACTAGAGCGATGAAGGCAGACGTTGCCTTGCAGCCATGCACCATGTTCACCGCAGCCTATTAAAGGTTGGGATTCCCATCGGTAGAACACTCATGCGCAGACAATTAATGGAACAAAAATAATAAGAAAAACCATGACAAGATAATACGTTTGCGATAATGAGCCTCCACTGACCTATAATCATCGTTTTAAAATGAATTTTAACCAGGATAGTGTCCTTGAACACCAGCAATGACAAGTGCCACATTCCGTGTGGTTCTTCTAAAAATTGGATGTTATTATAGACTTGCGATGATGACCTAGGCAGAGATTGTCATTCCCGAGAGAGGAGGCCATCGTTTCATGGTCCTTCAGGAATGATTGAGAAATTATAGATGAAATTAAGATGATGCAGTACTAAGGGATTTTTTTTATGCTGTATTAATTAGAACTAAAGTGTATGTAACTAAGACCATCGACAGATGCTAGTCTGGGTCAAATGATATGTTTGTGCTCTAAACTGCATAGTGACTAAATTTAGTCTGAAGCTGAGCTCAAAAAAAAAAAGGAAATTACACTGGAAAGTTTATTTCATGGTCTTGCCATCATTAAAACCATGCTTCACTTATCTCTTTATTTAATATAAAGAGTAAATCAGGAGTAAAAAACATTTATGTAAAGAATTTCATTATCCAGAGGGTGCGAGCAGGGTGCGAACTACGGGGGAGCTAGGGGGAGCTCGGCTCCCCTTAATAAGACATGGGCTCCCCTGAAAACGGGATTTGTGAAATTTTGGGGGGTCTCAAAAAATATTGACAATGTGTTATTTTGACGTGCAATTTCAGTTTTGTGTAATGTGATCATCGTGGATTATTATGTGTAAAATTGCAAAAATATCATTCATTCATGCATACTGGGTGTAGAAGGCTCAGCTGGGGCAAATCCTGGAGGTCTCATCCACTCGAGTCAGAAGCAAAGTGATGTGGCACATGCAGAAGCAGGCTGCGCTGGCTTTTAAGAGCAGAACTTTTTAAGTGCCAGAACTGTCCCCATTCCCCTCGTACACACACACACACACACACACACAGCTCTCCAGCACTAAGGAAAATTAAGAAGGACTGGTGGGTTAAAATGTATTATTAGAACCAAACCAGAATGGACAGGCCGTTTGGAGTGGAGATGAGAGTTAACATGCATCAGAGGTTATTTAGGGGGGAGTAAACGGCACTGAATGATGCCTGCGCTGCGTGTTGGGGAAATTATTGGATACGGACATAGCAATTAATTTGTGCATGCAGTTTAGAGACTGAAGGTTTGTTGTACGTAGCTTCAAACATCTTTCCCTCTCAAAATGTTTGAATACATCAGAAGTAATTTATAATTTAGCACTATTTAAAACTTATTTAGAATCTCACATTTTGGTATACCCGTGGGCTGGAGTTCATTTGTGGTTAAATATTTGATAGTCATTTGTTAGAATAATGACTTTTTTGGTTTATGCCCTTTCCCCTACAGCTTGAAGTGATATATTTAGTTCTGTGAGCTGCATATGTCCCCTCAAAAATGGTGCACCTGTTCATTTTCATTTGTGCTTTTTAACTCGTGTTTTTATTATGAAATGGTCTGATAGTTTTTGGAAGTTTCAGAGTTAATCAAAGTGCCACAGAATCCTGCTCCTCTCTCCAAACACAAAGTGCTCAACAGAAAGTTCTGGAGATAGGAGCATGCGGCAGTTAGCGGCCATGCGAGTGAGCTCTTGTGAAGTGGACATAGAGAAAGTCTGTCCTGTCAGGTTTTTTTTTTTTTAAGTCTGTGTCCCATTTTCCCCACACGACTGAATTTTTTAAGGTGAGTTACTTTTAGAGTAAAGTAGTTTTTAAAATGTTTCAGTGTATTTCCAGCTGTCAGATACAGATAAAATACGGAAGTGAGGTCAAAAAACTATTGTCAAATTAATTTCTTTTTAACCTTTAAAGTGAGACCACCATGATAAACTCACTCCTAATTAATGTTACTGCTTGAATTTGTTGTAGAATATTATAAAAATAACACATAATGGCACTTACGAAGTGTAATGATCTAAAAAAAAAAAAGCCTTCTTTTCTTAAATACAAACTACCAAGCTTTAGGAACTGGATTATGTATAAATCTCAAAAATCCCAACAGATGTCATTTGCACTGATTTAAAAAATATGAATAAATAGACATAAAAGTTAAATTGAAAAATGAAGCATGTGATGTGACTTTCAGATATGCATTAATAGATTTTATAACCATGGTTTTATATTCATTACTATTCATTAGAATAAAGTTTATTTTTACTATTGCAATGCCATTTAATACAGAAACAACACCTAATAAAAATTTATATATAAAAATAGTATGTAAGGCAAGTTTGCATGTTTTAGGTAAAATGAGCATTTAAATAGAAGTATTGTTGTTATTATTCCTGTTTAAATCCGAATGCACAGTGATTTAAAATAAAGTATGCATTGCTGAAATGTCAGCAGAGCCATTCAGTCATATATTTCACTGTGTTAAACCCATTTTTCCTTCAGTGCATCAATTCAGAAATGTGTTAGGAATATTTTAATTTTAAAGACTTACAGCTTCTGCCTTTTTAAAAATTGGTTTATTTATATAATTGCTAATAGGAACACACTTCTGGATATGTTTAATCTCCACTGCCGGTAAAAGAAAAAGGAGGACAAATCAAGTTGAGGTTGGTTGTTAAACTATTCAAATGAAAACATAAATTGTACAATCTTTATGTCATTCTGTCAAAACGTAAAAAAGCAGAAGTGCCAGGGAAATATATGTTGTCATTCCTTTTTCCTTTCAACAGAAAGTTAAATTACATTGCATAAGACACTTTTTTTTGTCTCGATAGTTTTCTGTCGTCCCGTTTCTTTTTTGGAAACTGAAGATGCTTTCTCTTTTAATGTAAAAATAATAAATGTAAAATAGCACAGCCTATATGTAAAAAAAAATAGTGACGTTTCCATTTTCCATCATGCACAGTGAAATGTCATTCAGCCCTTGTCATATTGTGGTTGTTTGTTTCTCTGTTTGTGATGCCTAATGAGCCTTTTACTTATTTTATTCATTTGCTTTGTCTTTTATAATAACAGTGTTTACACTACTAAATTACAGTAAATGCATCTGCAATAAATAACCATAAAAAAATAAATGTATTAAAATTTTGGGTAACAACCTTTTAATTTTGTTGCTACTGCAAAGCAATTGTTCTCAGAATTCAGTATCATAAAATAATTTTCATATCATAGCACTTTTTACAAATGTATTTCTATAAATGCATTTTAAAAAATTCTTTTTTTTTATTTGTCTGAGGTCTCACAAAACATCTAATATTAATGTCTCTCTTTTTTCTTTTTTTTCTTTTACATCTCTCATAATAAATATGAGATTCATACCTTTTTTCCACCGCCATGATCTTTTTTGTGATTTGTGAGTGTCATCTTAGTAGTGGTCAGATAGAAAAATCACACCATGTAGAAAGTAACTTGCATGCAAACCCAGACCAGACCATTGCTTTTTTCTATTCTGACTTTTTTCACCCTGACTTTTACTTTGATTTTTTTTTTTACTTATTTTATTTATTCGTTTTAAAATCATTCTTCTTTGTAGCCTTTTTTTTTTAATCAGTGCTGACCGTCGATGTAATGGCTTGGCACTCTGAACACACACGTTCAAGGTTATGCCTACTCTTTTGCAGAACCATAACAATCACATTGCACAGTTTCTTTCGTTACAAAATTTACACCAAAGTATGATTGTTGTATTTATAATACAGATAGCTGCATAATTACATGCAGGGAGCCTCATCCTGCCTGCGTGGACATAGGCGCATGCTCTTATCAGAGGTGACCGCCATGTTGTCTAACTGTCCTCCATTTTGTGGTTTCAGACCTTTACTGTAGTGTAGCACAGCTGCCCCAGCCTTGCGAAATTATGCAGTCGTATCACGATGGATCAGAAATATTGACGCTAATCCTTACTGATTTCATCTGGAATTATTGAGCTCTTGAACTTTTTTCCTCATGGACACATTATATTTCCCTTGTGGGATACTGTTGCTTATGGTGCTTCAAATTATGGTACTGTTACTGCCCTATAAAAAGCTGTTTAGAAACATCGTTTTTTTGTTTTTGTTTAGTTTTTTGGTAGATTTTTTTAGTTTGCACTGGTAGGACAGGGATGGTAAATTTTTAGACAACACCGTACCAGTAGCTTGAGCTTATGATTAATAAATGTCATCTACTTTTTTTACTACTAACAGAAGAACAGTTGTCCTCATATTAGCTGACAGGACAACAGGAAACATAAATGTAGTTCACATGGCAAATTTTCTCAGAACGAGAACAAGGTGTGTATGTGTGTAATTATGGCATCTTCCAAGTTTGTGGTAAAATTGAATCACACCCACAAAATCTGTTAAAACATGTTGTAGTAAATTTTCTTTTGATATTTCTTTAATGTAATCCATCATAATTCTTATTTCAAAGTAGCAGATTTTTTTATTATTATTGTGTAATAGTTTGAAAGACACTTACATTTCACACAATAACAATGAAGAGTCAAGGTAGTTATCTTTGTTTGATTTCATTCTTTTTTATTTATTTTTGTTAAATAATATTCAAATATTAAATAGTTTAAAATATTATAATAATTTTTAAGTTGTTTATTTGCTACTTTTAATGCTTTTATTATTAAAAAAAAACATGCATTTCTTTATAGACTATTCAAATCTTATGCTGAATTTTGTCTTTAAATGAATAAATATTTTAAATTAATAAATAATAATAATGATTATTATTATTATCAGTTGGTGTCAGTCAGTTACCAGAGCACCGCTCGTGTTTCTGTCAGTGCCGCGGCGAGCCGTAAGGGTCATTAAGTGTCTTCTAATGGCAGGCAGAGGTCAAGGAAGTTAATCGGAGTTGATGGAGGGGCCCTCTGAGTGACAGTCCTAAGGGGCTCACCTCTTAATCTCTGTCTGTGTTTTAGTACTCTTTACCTACACAAAGCAAATAGCACCCTCCCTCTCAATGGGGACCAGCCTGCTCCCAGTCTAGCATTTCTGACCTGTGGGTCGCGCCCTTTGTTCCTGTCTCTACAGAGGCTGACCTCAGATTTCACCTCTGTAATTGAGGAGTCCTGTAGACACGTGCCCACGGGGGCCCAGGAGAGACCACCACCGCTGCAAGCTCACTGCTACCTCTGCGCCGGAGGAAAGGGGTGTCTGAAAATATGATGTTGGCCGATCAGATCTTGCTATGGTTTTCTGATCATTTCCCAGCTGTTGTGTTTTCTGTCATGTTGTGCAAATGCTGCTTAATTGGCTTAAATATCTTCTACACATATACTATGCCTTCACAAATCCATTTGGTCATGTGTATGTGGGCATATTTTTTATTGAATATTAATTATTCTCTCTGTATATGTAAACTCTAGACCTTTTGCGAAAGATTTAGACGCTGATGGACATTTCAGATCTTAAACATGTTGCTTTTTCTGTGGAAGTACAACTCTCGTTTGATGAACTAGGCCACCAACTAGGATTGAAATGCTTTTTAATCTGCGCCAGGCATTTCTTGTGTTTTTTAATAAATGTTTTGCTTCATGGGAGTGTTATGTTGTCTATATTGAGACACTGCTGTTGTTTTTGTTTGTTTTTGCTGTCCCACAGCTCTGATGAAAGATTGTAGGTTAAAGAAGCTCATGTTATTAGTTTTTACTCATTGCCCTCTCCACAAAAGCATAATTATGGGTGGACAATTGCAGCTCGGTGATGTGCATGTGCAACACATGGTTGCAAATTCCTTTCGATGCTTTTTTAAGTTTTTCTAGTTGATTGTGCTGGAGACCCTGATGTTCATTCGGGAGGAAAAGAAAATATACTCTAAAGCTCCTACAGACGGTTATTAGGATCTGTGAGCTGGCGAATGGCTTTACATTGTTTACGTTCGTTTACTTCATTATTTTATTTTGTGCTTTTGACGTCCGCTTCAATCTCACATTTAGGTCTGAAAGGGTTAATGTGCATTTTCATATTTAGTAAGGTATTTTTTGACACATGCATTAATGTTTGGAGACCATTTTGTTCTCTTTGCTTCAGTTTTGATATTCGATCAATGTAATGTCATCAAAAGATAACATTTTTTGTGAAATCATGTCAGATGCACTTATTAAATGTTGACATTTGGAATAAGTGATCAGCCCGCTGTGCTTTTTAAACTTGCGAAGACAGCGACCTTAAACCTCCTTGTAGCCATTATTGCTCTCTGGTAACTTTAACCCCAGAAAACATACACGCTTTTCAAATCACATGAGAGTCTTTTTAAAATGATCTCAGCGATGGTGCATTAAAGTGCTCTGAGGTTGAGCCCTGAAAAGTACCATAAAGAATTTGTTTTGATTGGCGTTTGATCATAGTCTCTGAGCCTTGTGAAGGATGGGGCCTTACAGAACAGCTCACTGTTTGGGAGTTGGCAGCCGACCCAAAACCAAAATTGTATCCTCAAATGAACTTTAATGCAACGTACAACACGTGCGCCAAGTCCCGACTCCCTGCTCTCAGGTCCTATAGTAAACAAGCAAGAAAATGAGCTCCTGAGAATCAACAACAGAGAATGAGAAATAAAACAGATAATGTGTTACAAGAAAATGAGAAGCGCAATTTTTGATGCACACTTTCTCATGTGAGGTGCGCCTTCTTCGTGATTGGCCGGCAGACGTGGCGCAATGTGACGTGGGCGTACCTTGTGCCACAGCGCGACCTGTTGCCATTAGGGAATCGGACTCGGGGAAAAAAAAGGGGATGAGCACTTGGAATTTGATTTAGCTGTAACTGTTGTATATGGGTGCGACTCGGCCCAGATTTGGTGTTGAATTGAGGGTGTGGTGTGCAGTATGTAGGAACCGAGTATGTATGTGTGTGAGAGTGAGTGTGTGTGTGTATATGTGTGTAATGAGAGGTCAGTGCCATGAGGGAGCCAGAAAGAGGAGGCCGAGAATGAGGCAAGGAAATCTGGGCGGACCGGGTGCTTTCGGTCCCTCCTCCACATCAGTGTGTGTGTGTGTGTGTGTGTGTATCTGTGTGTGACAGCCTGATGAGCAGCAGCACCCTCAATGCAGCCATGTTTGCTGGTCGGTGAGCATGCTTTTATCAACTCTTTAGTTCACTAAATGCAGAAAAGGTTCGTGATACAGTCCGAGGAACAGGAGCTGGCGCAGGCCCCTCACTAGCACGTTTTGGTATGTGTTTTTGTATTCTCTTTGGGCTCGTTCGCAGTAGAGAGATCATCTGTTTGAACTTGTATTTAATCGCCACATTGATTAACCACAAAAAAAGTTTTGCACTCGACAGTACTGGCATTTTTACAAGAGCGCGTAATAGCCACACAAAGAATTGTTGGTAAAATAAGCCACAGAATAACGAAATCTTGAGTTAGTTTTTTTGCATCCCCACCACCAGATTGCCTCACAAATTATTTCTGGTTCAAAAGGGAGGCTTGACGGAGGTGCACCCTAAAAGATCGAAAAACATGATTGGCAGCGTGCTCTGCTAATTATTCCTTCACTGGGCAGATTCTCAGCTAGGCCACGGCTGCAGTGTGTATGTGTGTGTGTGTGCAGTCAGTGCAGAGGAAATCTCCCTGCAAATTGCGACAGTTGTTTCACCTTAACACTGTCTCACCCATACGTCTGACACTTCTCGACTCCTACTCGGGACAGTGGGATGTACAAAGACACCCCAACATTTGCACATTCTACTTTTCCCAGAACCCTCCATCATGGTATAGTCGTCTTTTAACTGCTGACTCTTTAACTGTTTCTCGTTTCTGATTGATAGCTATTCAGTGCTTTCGAGCCAGAGGACAGCTTCAAGGATCGAGTTTGGTCTTGGCGGCAGAGCGCCTGCGCGTTTGGTAAATTGTGTTTGAATGGTTCGTAACGGGTGTGAGCGTATGTTTGTGTGCACTCTCCGGGTGAACCGGAGTCTGTGTCACGCCTCTCTTCAGCCCTCCCTCCCTCCCTACTTGAGCTCTCGCTCACTGGCTGGAGCGATGATTCAAAAAAAAAAAGATTGCTCGCGTACTCCACTGCCTCTCGGTTTCATCATCAACTTTTTTCCCTGTACTTCAGTTTTCCCTCTCTCCTCTAATTCCCTCCCTTTCTCTCTCTCTCTCTCTCTCTCTTTCTCTCTGTGCAGATAGAAATTTTAAAAAGCCTCTGCCGCTGTTTCCACAGTTCAGTCTCCTCCCCTTCACCCAGTCTGTGCCAAGAGAAGGAGGGATTTCTACTACTCACAGGATTTTAACCCTGTAGCACAACCGATTGGCTCAAGCTGCTTCTCTGCCGCTTCAGTTTTTCCAGCACGTCTTTTTCTCCACTTCCCTAAACCTGGTCGCTGTATTCTTCTGCGGTTTCGTCACCTCGAGACTCTTTCAAACGGAGCATTTACGGCAGCCGGAGGTGTGTGGCATTTCTCATCCTCGCCAGGGGTTAACGGATCCTTTCCGTTGCTGAGCTTTGAAAATGGCTGTATTCTCCCTGCTTGTTGCGTGTCTCGGAGAAGGGAGGCGCCTGGGGTCCTATCACTTTAGCACCACCCTCTCTCTCTCTTTTGCCTTCCCTCTCTCATACGCACACATACAGTTGGTGTTGAAAGGAGAGCGGGAGGGTGGTGCGGTGTCAGAGCTTTTTCTGGGACAGGTGCCAATTCCACACAAAAGACATAAAAAGGCAATGAGTGAAAGATGCCTCGATCGTAAGAAAGAAATATGTTTCACGATGAAACGAAAGAAGTTTGTGGCGACCGTGTGCGCGTTCGGCTGAATAGAAATGTTTGAAGCTAAAATTTGAAATACTTTTCTTCTGTCTCTATCTCTCTCACAACACTCTCTCGCTCTTCTGGCGCTCTTCAGTGGCGCTCTTACAGTGAAGGCATTTCAGTCATGGGGGGGTGAAAAGGGGAGGGGGCTCGGTTTTCAAGCTCCTGAATTATTCATACGCCAGGCCAACGCTGCGATCGGACTGACTGGGACATTAACATGCAGTGGACATTCTGTTTGTAACATTCCTCATTCAAAGACTTGTTAACTGCAAGACGGGTCGACACACGTGTCTCTCGGGCTGCTATTGTGGCCAGGGCCCAGTCGTCCCGGACTAGGGGACCACAGGCAGACGTGTAGCCCGGTGCTGGGGACACGCAGCTGGGGTGGGAGGATTGGCTTGGCCCCCCGGCCTACCTCCTTTGGTCCTTGTGCCTGCTGTTGAAAGCTCACTGCCTCTTCTTCTCCTTCTCTCTCTCTCTCTCTCTTTCTCTCTCTCTCACTCTCCTTCAACACAGGGCTGGTGAAGTGAGTAGAAACGGCCTTCAGCACTTGTCCTGGACTGTTTCTGTCTACAGACACATGTCAATGTTATCGGGTAAGTTGCGAATATTTGCGTTTTATGTGGTATTTGTACATATTTAGTTTGTTCTTCGTTTCTCTGATATATTTCTTGATTTTTTTTTTTGTCTTTAGAATGTGTGTGAAATATTTTTGTTATGGTTTTATAGTTTATACGAAAAAAAGCGTTTAATAAACGGTACGATTCCTAAAGAAAATGGCGTAGGTGGTATGTAAAGGCAGTTCATATCAGCGCCTAACAAATAAGATGTGCCTCTGTACATAGTGAGGAAGTCGACCTTCCACAGTGCATAGTTTTGGGGCTAATGTTTTTGTGAGTGAGAAGACATATTCTTTTTGGAAGTAAGAGTTTTAAATCGTGTTATCAGAAAAAGGTTTTCACTATTCAACCTTTCATTTTCTGATGCCTTTGGTGTGTGTTTCCTGGAGCACTTCAACGTAGTGAATGGACATCAGCTATTTGGGCCTTGTGTTTGATTATCACGTTGTGTTGTCATTCATCTTATGAACTGTTCATTGCGATTAATATTTTTTGTAGTTTTTATATTATTATTGAATTGTAACACAGACGCTTATGGATAGAAGCATTGTATATGCCACGTCAGAGCTTAGTTTGCGCAGTTTTGCATTAAAATTATAATATATGTGATGGTACTTTCCGTTAATTATGTAAATGTAAATCTCAGAGTTGTTCTTTCATTTTTTTTTTTATAGTTTTTTGTTTTTTGGATGCTTAATATTGATAGGTTTGACAAAAATGTAAAGGCATGCAAATTCAACTCAAATTCATGTCATTTTGACTCATATATATCATTGTTTAAATGTACACATATTTAAATATATCGAACATGACCGCATTTCATTTTAATTCAGTAGAGAACAATTTCTGCAATTTTTATACAAATTTTAACCTAGGAATATGCATATTAGTTGTACATTTAAAAGAAGCATTTGCTCAATCTGAACCATTTATGTATTATTTTAAGGCTTTTATTTAAGAAATACATATTACATAAAGATGTCTTATGAAATTTTCTTTTTTAGAAAAGAAATTGCCATCCCAGTGTTCTTTTTTCTGTCACACACACACTCTCTCTCTTTCTCTCTCTCAAACACACACACACACACACACACCCTCTTATTGCCCTCTTAAAAGTAAATGATCTATAGGTAAAATCATATTTATTGAATCGCTGAGAATTCAGAATTTAACAGCTGACTGCAGTGTGATATTTAATTATCATTTTACATAAAATAGCATTGTGTTTGCTCAATTCATGTCATGTAGAATTTACAGGGCATAAAAGTAAACAGTTGTGTTTCTTCGTTCAAACGAATGATTTTGGCTCGTAGTAGGCTGTTTAGTAGTACGAGTGAGAACACCAGGGGCAGTGCTGATGAAGTGTGTTGGCACAGAAAATGCACGTTGGTTGGCAGTGCCCTCCCCCACCCCTTTTTTGGTTGTGAATGGAGTGTTCCAGAGATGATGTATAGTGCAAAGAACAGAGCAGGTGGCATCATCTAAATTACGAAGAGGGGGGTTGGCATAGGAACGGAGATTTTCAGGATAAACGTACTCCTTTTAGTTATTTATACCAAAGATTTTTGCTTTTTTTTGTATGAAAATGTTTATGGTTTTGACACAAATGCTGACTAGTTTATGTCGTAAATTAAGAAGCAATATTCTTAAAAATGAACAGAAAATTACAGTTTTAAGGATTAGGATTTTCTGGGATCTTTTTTCTAAAATTTTGTCGTGAAAATAGAAATGCATGTGTGTCAATCTGTGGCGAGGCATTCCCAGACATGCTGAAGTGCAGCGAGCATGTGTGCACTAACTGAGACACCCGCCCTCGCTGTCACGTACAGACATACACACACTCTCTCACACACACCCAGACACACTTGCAGCCATGTGCTCCATAATAGACCCCTGATTCAGCCCTGAATAGAGTTCCCACGCCTCAGTGTGTGTGTCTGTAATAGTTAAGGGTGTAGACCCCCCCACGCCCACCCTTTTCAAAAGATACTTGTGTACTCTCTCTCACACACACACACACACACAGTCTAGACTAAAGATGTCTCCTTCATTCTGTTTCGAGGTGTATTTTAACAGCTACACACTGTGAATTGATAATTAGTTCATTTCGGATAAAATGCACGTTGGTTGGCAGTGCCCTCCCCCACCCCTTTTTTGGTTGTGAATGGAGTGTTCCAGAGATGATGTATAGTGCAAAGAACAGAGCAGGTGGCATCATCTAAATTACGAAGAGGGGGGTTGGCATAGGAACGGAGATTTTCAGGATAAACGTACTCCTTTTAGTTATTTATACCAAAGATTTTTGCTTTTTTTTGTATGAAAATGTTTATGGTTTTGACACAAATGCTGACTAGTTTATGTCGTAAATTAAGAAGCAATATTCTTAAAAATGAACAGAAAATTACAGTTTTAAGGATTAGGATTTTCTGGGATCTTTTTTCTAAAATTTTGTCGTGAAAATAGAAATGCATGTGTGTCAATCTGTGGCGAGGCATTCCCAGACATGCTGAAGTGCAGCGAGCATGTGTGCACTAACTGAGACACCCGCCCTCGCTGTCACGTACAGACATACACACACTCTCTCACACACACCCAGACACACTTGCAGCCATGTGCTCCATAATAGACCCCTGATTCAGCCCTGAATAGAGTTCCCACGCCTCAGTGTGTGTGTCTGTAATAGTTAAGGGTGTAGACCCCCCCACGCCCACCCTTTTCAAAAGATACTTGTGTACTCTCTCTCACACACACACACACACACAGTCTAGACTAAAGATGTCTCCTTCATTCTGTTTCGAGGTGTATTTTAACAGCTACACACTGTGAATTGATAATTAGTAGAAGTTCCAAGGGCGGAATTTAACGCAGGATGTGACAAAGCGATCGAAAAAAATTAGAAGACTCAGATTCTAATAAATGTCACCTAAATATTTACGGATGTTTTTTTTTTTTTATAATTTAAATTTTCAGTTTAATCTATAGCTTTTACAAACCCTGATCACTTTTTTTTTTTCATTCTGATGGCTGTTGAAATTTCAGCTCAACAACATAAGATGATTTGCACTAAAAAAGGAAATACTTAAGCATTCCCAAAGATACAGTACTGTTCTTAATGAATTCATGACTTTACATGTATGTTATTGTTACATGTCTCAAGCCAGGTAAATTGTTGAATATTAATTGGTGTATTTTTAAATATTTCAAATTGTGTAATGATCCAAATGCAGGGAATGTATAATTATTAAATGGCACATCCTTTTTTGTGTAAGTTTAAAAGAAATAAATGTGCAGACAAATACAGTTATAGATAGATAAGATGTAAATTATGTTTGTGTATTCTTTTGAACATTTTCTATTTTTATCAAGCATGTATAGATTTGTATTCTCAGGAATTAGTGGTTTATGTTATTTTCAATATCATTAGGATAACAGCAGAAAAGCTGATGGACACTCGCATATCGGTGTGTTTGTGTCCAGTATTTTAAAATGTTTTAACCATTTTTATGAACACGTATATTTGTTTCCTGTGTTTTTTCCTCAGAAAACATTAGTTTCATTGTCATTAGTCAACATAATTTGAAAACGATTATTTCACATGAATATTAAGATTAACCTAAATAACTCTAATTTTAAAAAGTTCTTAGCGTGTTTTAAATATTTAAATTAGCGTTTGAAGGCATTAAAGAAGTTGGAGTGATTATTGATTATGATGAGGTGTTTATATTTTTATGATTTTCATGAACACAATTTTTTTCTAAATATTAGAAATATTATTTGCAGTATTGCTAATATTTTTGTGTTACTGTTAAATCTATTTAATTTTTTAATGAAAATAGACGAAAGAAAAATTTATCTTTTTTTGTGTTTTTCATGAACAAGTATGAACAAGATGACCATATAATGCAAAAATGTTTTTGAATGAATCTGTATGTATAACTCTAAATAAACTATTATTTAATTTTTTAACCACTGCACATTTTTTTTTAGTAATTGGTTATGATGGCAGAAGTAGACAGGCATGTTTTTCTTTACAATAAAGATCCTAAGCCAGTACACTCCTATAGACACTATTGTGAAGTGAAAAGGGTAAGGAGTGGAGGACTGTTGGGTCATTTGGGGATAGCAGTTCTCAACTAACTTGTTTCCCATGGACACAATAGGAGCCAGACATGATTGGCAGGTGACAAAAGATGGGGTGGAGCGGAGTAATTGTTCAACACTAAGATGATGCCATGGGCAAGTCTTGAGACCAAGAGCCGCTTGCAGTTTTAGCAAAGACTTGTGTGCTGTTGTGTGATTGTGATGCTTTGTGCTTTTTGTCTTTCTAAAATTTATATTCACTGCATTTAGGATTTTCTATCAAAATGAACTATTTTTCATAAATGCAACAAAATAAGTACAAGTAGCCATGACCTGCCCAGACAAAGCAGAATAACATTATGATACCGATCACTCGTGTAATCTGCGGTTTAAAGTTCAAGCTCAAATCCATTACAGACATTGTATTCACACTCTGTTGTAATCAGTCTGAGATATCTCTCCCCCTCCGGCAAGTCACATGAGGTCTTTTTTTTTTTTCTTTCACTGATTTTCTTTGAACAGACATATAATACAAACACAGAAGATGGCTTTGCTTTGGGAGCGATAAAACAGCCAGAGCTTTATTCTGTCAATCAACGGTTCTTAAATCTTGTAACAAAATGTTGCTTCAAAGATCGTGCAATCAGGTTTCTTTGTCGTATAACTTGTTTATGTCTGCAGTACTGACACTGAGCAAATAGGGATATAAACAAAGCGTAAATGAGCCGTACACCTAAAAGTCAAACGATGATTAATGAAAATAAGAATCTCTATGTTAAACAGCCCCTCTGTATACTGGACCTATTGTCACTGAATGGCGAAAAACTGTGAGGGAATATGGCATCAGCGCCACCTTATGGCTGTTAGCTACTCCACCAGCTCTCAAAAGTTCCAGTAATTCAAGAAAGTAACGATCTATGGTTTGTTTCACCACTAATGTAAACTACAACCTGATTGCTTTTATCAGTAGCAATGTTTCTAATACTCTGGTAATGTTCTTAATATGTTAGTAATCAAATGAGTGTAAATTGCTTGGGTGGTTTTGCGAAATATATTTGAAGACACTCAATAAATAATTGCTTTTAGGAATGGAGTTTCAGAATAACAACAACTTTAATACACTGATTCTGAGTGAAAGTATCATCTCACAACAACATGTTTAGTGCCTTGGTTTCCTTGGCTCTGTCCATTTCTCTGTGCATCGCTGTCTCTTTTGGAGTCCGATCCCAGCTCTGCTGTAAATGAACCAGCTTTAGATGAAGTACAGCAGGCTGTTTTCCAAATGGACATGTCAGCTCTGCAGTCAGTTCTTCTCTTTCCCGTAGAAAACCATGAAGGCCATTGACCATGACATGTTTGGACATACTTAATTAGTCATATTGGCTCTTAGGTGAGGTGTCACTGTTCCAGTGACAGAAGGAGGTCAATTCATGTAACTGTGTGATGTGTTAGAAATGTTTGAGAAATGCTTTTGTTACATTTGATTCATTTTGGAAAAAAAATCAAACAATGCAAAAAATCAACTCAATCATTTCAGTTCATTTGAAAACAAGTCTAAATATATCTTTTATCTTAATATCTTCTTAACCTGAAAATGTGTGTGAGTAACCACTCGCCCCTGTGAGGTTCGTGGCCTGTGTGAGTCAGCAGTGTGTGTGTGTGTGTGTGTGTGTGTGTGTGCCTCTTACTTGTCTGAGGTAAACCACACTGCTGCCCACAACCTTACTCACTCACTTACGCTGAACCCACCCGCTCTGACCACACACACGCCAGTTCCCAAACACCCCCGTCCTAATCCGCTCATGCACCCCTGTATACTGCCAGGGTCAGCAGTAGACAGACTTACAGCACAACAGATGACACAAGTCAAACACGACATGGAGCTGATGTAGTGACTTGAGTATGGGAATTTCGTGCCTGAATAATCCTCTCTCTCATTCTTTCACAGATAGCAAACCCAGGAAGTGACTATCTACTTTTCTCATGTTGGTGACCTTGATGGTTTTGAAGGATCCCTGACTGAAGCTTTGGAGACAGAGGTGATAGGGGCTGTATTTAGTGCACAGCAAAGAGTGTTGTATGACAAGCAGTTTAAGCCCACAAATTTACACTTCACTTCACATATTTGTGTCTTTCATCAGTAATGCTGTCAGTTACTGTCATGTGATTTGTTAGATACTGTGCAGTTATTAGGCATTTTGTTAGAAAAAAAAGAAGGTAAACAGGAAATGGAAGATGCTGTTGCAGGAAGAGGAAAAGAGAGACTGTCGTTTGGGGTGAGGTAGTAGGTTGTATAGTTTGAGGGTTTAACCCTTGCTGTCAGATAACTATACAACTTACTGTCTTTCCCGAAGTGACCGTAGTGCCATCACATGGAGGACGTCAACAGGAAAGAAGAAATAACACATTTCCAGCTTCCAGCATTAATGTGTGTTTATCAAAAATATGCTTTTATTCTTGATGCAGGCTTAAATGTTTATCAGATATTTACAATAAAAGAATTTAAAAACACGATTCATGCCATACTGTTAGCATAAAAAAAAAAAAAAAAACTGATTAAATTTGTGTTAGAAACGCATTAATGCAGCTTTGTTTTTGCTGCATCACATATTGTTCAAACATTCACATGAATCCATAAAGAGGGCAGTATATGCTGATAGTGATGATAACAATATGGCAATTTTAAATGAGATTGATGCTGTTGAACATAATTCATTCTGAAACATCCTTGAAATCTCTATTCTTTCTTGTATTGGCGTATTTCCTTCTGAAACAGAAAGTTTGAGTGGGGCATATTTAAGGGCTCATCCCTTTTCATCAAATAGCCAATAGCCTTCAGTTACATCACAGTCATGACTGAGTTTGATTGGACAAAATCAGTGTAGTGTAGCTGGTGTCAATTTTTTTGGAAGAAACAAAAGACTAAACTGTCTTCTAGGAATACAGAAGCATGTGTGTGGGAACTGTAAAACTTCAAAACAGTATATATACAATATATATACTAATATAAAAAGGTATACGTAGTATACGGTATTACTGATAAGAATTCAAAAGGCAAAAATGTGTCATTGTGTTGTTGCGGATTATTCAGCAGTGATGTTCGTACAGGGTGAGGTAGTAGGTTGTGTGGTTTCAGGGTTGTGTTTTTGCCCCATCAGGAGATAACTATACAACCTACTGCCTTCCCTGAAGGGCAGCAAAACATCGCCAGACAGTTCACCCACTCTATGAAGAGTGATTTCCTTTCGCATTTCTTAAATATTTTAGTTTCCCAAGATTCTAATTATGATGATCTTGCCATTAATAGCTGCATGAGGATTACATACAGCACAGGTGTGTAATACTTTAAACAGGAATAAACAGTTTGATATTTCAAAGATTGCCTGTTTTATTCATTGCCTCAAGCATTGGTATTGACGTTTATTAAGGATAAAGGCAAAATAATCTCGTAAGAAATATCTATGAGAAATCTCTATGAGTTAAAGGAATAGTACACTCAAAAATGAAAATTCTGACATTTTCTATCACGTCACTTAAAACCTGTATGACCCTTTTTTTTCATCTGTGGAACACAAAATATGACCCCCCTTTGGATACAATTAAATTTAATTAACAACTTTTATGATACTTTTATTGTGCTTTTGCATTCTGAAGCTCCAGTCCCCATTTACGTGTACTATACCTAAAAGAGTGGCAGGAATATTCTTCCAGATTTCTCCTTTTGTCTTCTTTAGAAGAAAGAAAGTCGTACGGCTTCAGAATGACATTAGGGTGAAATGACAAATTTTATTTTCGAGTAATATTTCTCTTTAAGATCACATTTCCCACCATTCTGTGACAGATCCGCATGAATGAAGAGTATTTCGTTCACAAGAATGTAATGAAGCTATGGCATTGTGTTATTTCATTTGTTATTAAAAATGCAGTACAGAAACAAGTAGAGTGCTTCTGCCAGGGTAGCTTGTATTGTAAATAAAACATGGCCATGGCTCCAGACGGCCATTAGCTGATGTTAACAACTACAGGGCTGTAGGCAGGCTGACCTTTCACTGCTGCACAATTTATGGGCACTGGCTGGCAGATCTCCACAGGAGCGCCCCTAGACTGGCACTTACAGAAGAGGAATAGCAGCAAGGGCGGACAGAATGTGACAGCCATGTCACCTTGAAAAAGCTTTGTTTCTTTGGAAACAAGTGTTATGCTGTAACACCTGTTTCCTATGTGTATGCATGCTTATTATGTCAGCATTACCTGGGGGAGTGCAGCACTGTTAGTCTGACCAAACTACTTAGTTATGCACATTACAATAATCCACAGAGGATAAGGATTTAATATTATTCCATTGAGACCACATCAGATTTTCCCTTTCAGTCCTCAAAAGAGTTTTGTTTTTTTGCCTCAACGACGCTATTAAACAAACTAATAGAATTATAGTAAGGCACCATGCAATAGAACTGTAATATCAATGAGGATGGGCGTTAAATTAATTAAAAATAATGTTAATGAATGAATAAATACATTGGAAAATCTGGCCATTTTATCTTACAGTGGCATGAGGCCAGAGGTTTTCAAATGGCAAAGGTTTACAGAAAAATGAAAATAAATCAAATTCAACTAATTAAATAATCAAATAATAAAAATATTCAATTAATAATAAAAATTAGATTTAAATAAATAAATAATCAAACAGTAAATTATTATAGTGGATAGGAAATTTTGATATATGAAAATAAATAATACAAATTAAATTCAACAAATTAAATTATCAAAAAATAAAAATATTCAAATAAATAATAAAAATTTGATTTGAATGAATGAATGAGGCGTTTATATAGTGCTTTATTGTGTATTGCTGTACACCCAAAGCGCTTTACAGTCATATGAGGGGGGGTCTCTCCTCAACCACCACCAGTGTGCAGCATCCACCTGGATGATGCGACGGCAGCCACAGGACAACGGCGCCAGTGCGCTCACCACACACCAGCTACAGGTGGAGAGGAGAGATAGAGCCAATTCAGTGGATGGGGATTATTAGGAGGCCATGATTGACAAGGGCCAGTGGAGAGAATTTGGCCAGGACACCCGAGATACACCCACATAGAATCCTCAAATCCACTCCGTTTTTTTTTTTAACAGTCTATGTTTAGGACCCACACAGACCACAGGGTGAGCACCCCCTGCTGGCCTCACTAACACCTCTTCCAGCAGCAACCTAGTTTTCTCAGGAGGTCTCCCATCCAGGTGGGCAACCAGTCTTGGGCTACAGGGTGATATGGCTGCGGCATTTAAATAAATAATTAACAGTACAGTACTATAGTGAATAGGAAAAGTTGATATGATATGATATATGGTACTTTATTGCCAGACTGAGTGTAACGTTTTTCTTGCATGACAATGTCATGTTATGTAATTATGTAATACACATTTTCCAAATGATATTCAATACATTGGTCCCAATTTATATTAGGTGTCTTTAACTACTATGTACTTTGTAAAATAATAATAATAATAACAACAACAATAATAATTGTTTGGTACAAAGTATCTGCTGTGTTCATGTTGTGTTGTAAAACACTTGCTGCTATTGAGGTGAGATAATGTTACGGTTAGGGACAGGTTTGGTGGTATGGTTGGGTTAAGGTATAGGGGGTAGAGACAACAGTGTAATTACAAATGTAACAACAAATTAATTACAGATGTAATTACAGAAAGGTATTTTTAATGTAAAAACAAGTATGTACACACGAAGTGCATTGTATCAAATAAAAGTACACAGTAGTTTACATTACATTACATTTAGTCATTTAGCAGACGCTTTTATCCAAAGCGACTTACAAATGAGGACAATGGAAGCAATCAAAATCAACAAAAGAGCAATGATATACAAGTGCTATAACAAGTCTCAGTTAGCTTAACACAATACACGTAGCAAGGGTTTTTTAAAGAATATAATAAAAAGAAAACAGATAGAATAGAAAAAAAATAGAGCAAGCTAGTGTTCGAGGTCTTTTTTTCTTTTCAGTTCAAGTGGCATATTAAAGACTGAAACCCCCTAGGGTAGAAAATATCTTCAAATTTACACACGATATCATTGATTCATTTTTGAATATCACCAGTAGGTGGCAGCAGAGGTGTGTTATTGTGACATTGTATTAACTTGAAAAAAATGAATAGGTCGCTAAAGGTAAACCCTCTTTAGCGTAACTAAACAGACTTTGATTGCTAAGACAACATACGTGATATGAATTATTTTATAATTAATTATATTAAGTAATATGGCAAGATATTATTCAGGCGCATGAAATAATACCATCGTCATCATAGGCTCAATGAGATCTGTTGCCCAGCAATGCGACCTTAAATCGGTGGGCGTGGCTTTCCGTCGAAAAGCCTGCGCCGATTGGCCGAATCCATAGGTGTGTCAGGAGGTGTGCGCTGTCGCGTCCGGGACGGGCGAGAGCTCGACTGGTGTCAAGAGAGATTTGACAGCAGAGGTTGCGGTGAATTTTAAATAGGACGTTTGAGGAGTACTACAGCCTCCCTCGCACCACCGAGCTGAGTGTTGGCAGTGTCACAGAGCCCGTGTGTTTTATTCCTGCCTGCATGGCGGCCTGGGATTGGGAGGTAGACGCGCAGCTCTTGTAAACAAAGCGCTTGTGTAACATTATGATCATGTTTTATCCGGTTTTATGGCCGTAATTACTGTAATCGTAGGCTTTTAACTGGAGTAAAGTAAACATTCACATAAGTCTTATCACATACTCTGTAAAGAACAATACATGCGTTTGCTAGAATTTATCAAGATTTTAACTCTTGCTGGTACTGTGTTGCATTTACATGCACTCGGTTGGTCTTTAAATCTTTACACTGAGTTAGTTAGTTGGTTGTTATAGTGATATTGTACGAAGTATCTTGCAGCATTTTTCCCCACAGTGTAAACACTAACGTTAATGTAGTAATGCGAACTAACATAATCATGCACACTTGTGTATCACTTATAATTTCATAAAATATTACTAATGTAATAGTTAAACTCAATTGAAATTGAATTCTGTTGTTTAGAATTCCAGTTAGAACAGTATAGTAGATGTATTTCTATTTTATCTAGGCCTAAATAAATAAGTAGTTTCCAAGTTACCTTGGTTAACCTTTTTAACCATTTAAGAACATAAAATGAATTAAGTGGATTTATAATATAATATTTACCAGTCAAATTTTATGTTATGTTCAACAAAAAATATTGCCTTCGTTTTCTATTACAGCTTGTAACATGTAAAATATTTTATGAGGAATATGTCAGATCCACAGCATGCTGGCTTGGAAAGTTTAAAAGTTTTGAAGTCATCTGACCTGTGCAGCAGTGTTATTGTAGTATCACTGAGATACTATTGTAGTTATTAATATTGTATGAATATAAATATATATAATGAAAATATTTTTATATTTTAATTTTAGTTCATGTTTAGTCAAATTTTGTTGTGTTTTTGTCTTTTTAATTAGTTTTTTAATGTCTGTGTAGATTTTGTTAAGTAGGTTTATATATATATATATATATATATATATATATATTATTTTATTTCAGTTAATGTTTATTTTATTAAAAGTAACAGATTTTTTTTAGTTTTATATCGGTTGCAGTGGCACCCCATAAATTAGACCCACTTGCTCACTGTCCCTCATCTTGAAGAATTCATTAATTAATAATTTTGTACGGTAATGTAATGTAATATTTTCAGTTCCTGTACATTGGCATGCTCTGCAACTAAATGAGAACCCAGCGGCGTTCAGCGCAGCTTTTGTAGCCCACATATCAGTGACTACAGGGCCACATGAGCTTGTCCATTCGGTCCTGTTAGGTAACATGCTAAAAGGGTCACACATATCTTAACGCCCCGTGTCATCTTCCCAGTGTCTGACATCATTGTGTGGGCTCTGAGAGTCTCAGAGGTTTGAGGTTTTTCAAATCAGTTTATGAACGGTTCAGTTATATTTTTTGTATATGTGATATTCACATTATTCACATTTCATGTGATTCATTATATAGTGTATATACAGAAGCATTAATGCCCCTTTAGGCAACTTTCAAATTAGTTCCCTTAAAATTAAGTAATTTTATAGCCTTTTGCATAATCTTATCTCCGTGGCCAAGTTTCTTTCTCTTTCACCCTGTTGGCTTTTGTCAAACACTTTTGATTATCATATATCATCTATAAGATTAGGTTAATGCAGATT
This sequence comes from Sinocyclocheilus rhinocerous, assembly GCF_001515625.1. NCBI lineage: Eukaryota > Metazoa > Chordata > Actinopteri > Cypriniformes > Cyprinidae > Sinocyclocheilus > Sinocyclocheilus rhinocerous. The sequence goes on from NW_015666595.1 coordinate 1,289,140, forward strand.
TATGGAGAGATTATCATATTTAATTTGTCGTAACGCAGATACAGACTTTTGGCCATGACTGTATCGGCAGGTTAAATGATAAAGAAACATCTGGCCTACATGGATGCACCTGCTTCAGTTGCCCCATGTTTGCATTTCAGAGTCCATGTGAAGCCGTCTGCCTTGACGTAATGTCTCTCTGTAGGCTGAATGTACTAAACAGACAGGATGTTTCCTGGGCGTGTGGAATGAAGACACTCCTGCCCTATATTGTTGAAATCCCAGCTGTCTTGATTCTAAGCGCATCCATCCAGACATTAATGGTCTCTTATCTGATGCGTTCAGCTCGCTGCGGTGTTCGTTTATTGGTGTAAGGCCAGCCAAACTCCTAAACGAAGAGAAGCCCGCATGCAGGGTGTGTGTGTGTGGATTCGGACTTTGGCCCTGGAAGGGGTGCGTGTATTTATTGGCAGTTGGTAGAGCAGAACCGTGAATCGTGATCTGGTAAGCACTGATTTCATTCTGCTTTGCTCTGCTGTGCTTATGTGATGATTTGAATTGTGCTGTCTGCTTTAAGCAAAGGCCTCACAGCCATTGTGTGCATTTCTGCCTCGACACAATTTTTCCTTAACGGTGTGCTGCTTTGTTGTAGCTATATTTGAGTCAATGGCAAATAAGAGTGATTTAAACATTTGCGTTTAAACCATGTTTTTGTTGCTATTCACATTTTTAAGAACTTTTTGCCGTTTTTAGGAAAAAGTATTTCCTTACACTTTGAATACATGCGAGTCTACACATCTTGATCATTATTTTTAGTTGTTAAATATATTTTTTTCAATATAAAGTTTTTTTTATATGATAATTATTAATTCAGAAATATAATTGTTTTGGAGGAGTTGTATTATGTGACATTTTACAAGCTGAACTAACTTGTGATAAAATGGTTTTAAGTTTCTAAAATGTCACAATCATGAGGGTCTTTAAGGGGTCCTGACAAGATTATAATTACTAAAATCTTTTTTCTAAGAAATAATAATAATAATTAAAAAATATATTAATTAAGAATAAATAATGCTAAACTATTTTCTTTCTTTCTTTCTTTTTTTAATAAAGATTAAAAAAATCTTTATTAAAAAGCCCCCCCCCCTAAAACTAAATGAGTTTTAATTAAAAAAATTTTTTTTTAAATCTGATCACAGAAAAGGTGTATTCAATGTTTCTATCAAATGCATTTTAATGCATTTTTGATTAATCAATAGAAGAAAAAAAATCATGTCATTGACCCTTTACCAACACTGAGCAAATAGACTTGTCTTTATTTTTGCCAAATAGTCTTAACCCACATCCAATATGGAGAGATATATTTGTTGCACGTGCAGCTAGGAAGACGTGCATTTTATCATGTGCTGAATCAATATTTCTTTCAAAAACCAGCTCACGTATGGTCTGTGGTCACAGATTGATGTTTATACTTCAGATCTGTTGTTTCTATCCAGTGGGTAGAGATTCTGCTTGGTCATTGCTAGTTGGCTGATGTAGTGGACATTTCTACACAGATGTGTTTGCTTTACGTCTGTTGTCTTATGCAGTTTCGCAGTGAGTCCAAGGCTGGTTCTGAAATAATGATGGGGAACACATGATCAATTTGGCCTGTCTGTAAAACACTGCACTACTATGTTTTTGGGATAGGCTTAAGTACATTGACATTCATTGTCTTCTTGTGGATCTAAAATACCCTCAGGGACTGCTGTATTGTTACTACACGGTCAAACCGGACAGTCAGTAAAGATCAACCAGGAAGGAGGGGGTAAATCAGCCTGTATTGGTCAGCTGAGACCCTTCACAACAGGCCTCCTCCTCTTCAGCACGTAGGCTATGTGTGTGTCCTTCTCTAGCCAGAATGAGAAACACACAAACCTTGCTCTGCTCTGTTTTGCAGTAAAAATATCTAAACATAATTAAAACGAGATACATTTACTCGACAAGCAAAATTACATAATATATATATATATTTATTGAGAATTGTATCTCTTTTTTTCCAGTTATATTTCAAGAGTAGACTTAATTCATTAATAATAAAGTTTTTTAAACATAGCTTGATACCATATGCAGATTTATCTTGTTTTACGGGAAAATAAGACAAAATATTTATTTATTTATTTTTTGTACAACCGTTCCGTGACTCAGTCTAGTTCGGTTTGTTTAATAGGACTCATTGAGGATTCCTCTTGCGCATTCATGTGTTATTGTTCGGCTCTTGTTTTGTAATGTGCGCTCATCAGTGGATATAACATCTGTTAGGAACAGGGAGGTGTTGAATCCTATGCATCCGTTGAGATATTTGTGTAGAATTGAGTGTAGTTTGGAATCGTCTGTGAGGTTTGGTTTTGCTGGTTAATGGCTCAGCTGGTCTCCATGGGCACTTTTCCATTACAGCAAGCTGGCGTCTCTCCTACACTTCGTTTGGCTCCCGCTCGTTGTCATGAGGCTCAAGTCATGCGTATGTGTGCCCATGTGAGTGTCTGGGTTTACACTGAATAAATATAGTAGCTTCAGCTTATCGCTCTCTGTCTCGCACCCTAATACACAAATGCAGTCGCACTCAAACGCATGGTACGTGCATAATCTTGTTTACTGTGAATGGCTGGCTTCTTACACTGCAAAAAATCAGATCAAATAAATACAAATAAATCAATTGTCTAGTTTCTAGTAAAAATAAACCATAAAATACATTTAAATAAATACATTTAAGTAAAGTAAATTTGCTTGAAAAGTTAAAATTTAACTATTTACACACACACACACATATTTTAAAAGTAAATTTGCTTGAGACAGTTGCATTTAAGGTATAAAGACAAATCTAAATTTGTATAAATATTTGCATAAATCTAAATATTTACATAAAAATGCAAAAATATTTGTTTAAGCATGAGGCTTATGTTAAACAAGTAACTTTTAAACATGTTTATATATTTATATTTATATATGTTTATATTAACTGTAAAACAAGACCAAAAAATTATTTTCTTTTCTTTTGCAGTGTTTTGACTAATAATATACAGTCAATATACTATAATCCTTCTGTAGTCAGTATATATATATATATATATATATATATATATAATTTAATACACAATATTAGCATTGATTACTAGTCGCTGGATCAACTTTCACCGTGGACGAAGCGGAGTCCAGTCCGGGGTCGTCACATGTGGTTGCCGCAAGCCCGCCGGACGCTCCTTCGTCGAATCCGCTGGCCGCGCCGTTCTCCAGCCCGCCCGCCACCGCTCACTCTAGCCCGCCGTGTGTTCGTTGTGAAACGAAACTACTTTGTTTGGTCTTCCAAAAGAGGACACGACTAGAAATCAGTTTCATTTAAAGGATTTAAATAGTAAATAATGTATATAAAAAACGGATTACGACAATGATTTTTTTGCAGTTTAGTAACTAATATGCAGTCGTTATGGCAGTCCGTATGTTTCTCCAGTGGGAACGCTTGTTGCTGCACTTGACTGTGCACGTTGTGTCACAAGCAGAATCAGTTCTGAGAGAGCGGACGGCTATGTGCATTGACCGAAGGATCACGCTGTGCTCAGGTTACAGCTGGAGACAAACATATGTAAACAGCCGGGTAAGATTTTTGCTGTTCTGCTTCAGGCCAATCTACAGAGCCGAGAGATCAGGCAGAACTTTAGAAAGCTGGACGGCTTCCCCTCGCAGACAGAGCTGCAAACTGGGATTCTCTGCCAAGAGCTGATTTATGACGGGATTCTGCAGGAACAGCTTGTCTGCCGTCAGTAGTCAATGTTAGTGCAAATTTTGTCAGCTTTTTAGCACGGGCGGTACTGCAACAGAGGGAAAGTATTTATTTATTTTTTTTCCTTTTAGAAGTGTATTGTTGTTTCTTCCAAAAAACAGTGATCTGTTACAGAAGGGTTTGAATGCTGAGTCTGGCATTGGTTAGCCTTCTCCATGTGACTGCTGTAAGAAATTAAAGGGTTGAGTGGAATGGCATTTCAACCGTTGTCCACGAGACCCCTTGAGCTGCCATAAAAATTCCCTCGAGAGCATCTGAATCCATTTGAGTAGTTAATTCTTTTGTAGAGGATTTTTATCTCCTGCACACACTTGGAACATCCGGCCATAGTGTGTGCGTAAATGATACCATAATATCAAGCAAATTAAGTGCATCAAAATAACTGTCCTGCAACCGCTTGAAACTACTTAGCAGCCGCATAACAACGCCCTGGAACCCTCTCACAGTTTCTTTGAAAAACGTATAAATTGAAACTAATTTGATTTTACACTGAAATATCTTTTGCACCCAATCTTCAGGTCACTTCAGTCGATGGAGCACTTGGTCTTTGGTCGGACTCTTTGATCAGTTCACATGGCAGCACACTACAATGATAAAACAGGCCAAAGCCTTTGAAACAGTGCCCTCATGTCTGAATAAAATGCTGCCATATCTGTGCCTGGGGTTTCCTTGGCAACCCTCCTTGAACATGTTACTTCTGCCACTGGTTTAGCGTTGCTCTGAATGGAACTTATTCTAGTTACTGAGCCCAGGCTGCAGTTTGCATACAAAGTATATATGGATACTCCATTTTTATTATCACAATCAAATCGTGCTGTTTAAAATTAATAAAATAATGAATAAAATAACCATTAAAATGAATTATTTTAAAATAACTGCTTTTATTTCTTTATTTTTATGAATTGATAATATTTTTTGATGGCAATGGTCTATGTATGTATTATTTTAGTATACTAATATACATAATTTTTTAAAATAATTTTTCAGTAAAATAAATATCTTTTTTTATTTCAATGTAAATAATAAAAAGTAAATGCAAAACTATGAAAAATGATCTTTTACCATTAATGGTAAAAAAAAAAACAACGAACCATTGTTAGTTGCTTTTATTTGCGCAAACTGCAAAAAAAAACAAAAAACTTTTTTTCATTGTTTTTTGCATGTGTGCCCATTACACCCAGTGTAATATGGGTACTGTGTCTTACAGCCTTTTAAAAGATATGAAACATATTTTCTTTACTCAATCTTCACTTTTCTTGCCATTGTTTTGTCTTTGCAAACTGATGAATGATTCAAAGCTTGCCGTGGTCCAGCGCCATGGTAGACATGCCGAGCCTGTACAGTCCCTTGTGCCCGCTGGGCGATCCAATTCTGGACAGCCCTCTGTATGGAGAGCTCATTGGTGACATGGAGGTGCTGGAGGACATCTCTCAGTCTCTCAGCGACGATACCTTCAACTCCCTTCACGTACTGGACTACCAGAGCAGCAACACAGCAGCAGATAGCTCAACTGTCTTAGGTAGAGCATATGGACATAAACACAATCCTAACAATAATCCTAATCAGGCTTCTTAAAAAAAACTTCAATTAACACCAGTCTGTCAAATTAAAGAATTAAATATTTGCATTCATTTTATGGTTCATTTGTGCCTTTAAAAATTATATTATTTTTTCATCTGTGTCAGTGTAAATCATATAAATATATACATATTGCCCGTGGGTGTGTTTGTCTTGTAGATGTCTTAACACCTGCATCGAGTCCGTCCTCAGAAGTGTTTGCGTCCAGCACGATTCAGGACGAGAACTCCTCTGGTTCCTTGGCCCTCGAGTGCCGCGTCTGCGCCGACCGGGCCTCAGGTTTCCATTATGGAGTGCACGCCTGCGAAGGGTGCAAGGTAAGCGTGCACGCAAAGTGCACAGTGGAAAATTCTCACACGAGTGCCAAGAGTCAATACCGAAACGCCCTCAACTTTTTCCTGCTTGGCTTTAGTGCAGACACTGTGTTATACTTTCATAACCACAAACCTATCCGGGACAGAAAACACTTGAGTGCACACACCGGGGCCGACAGACAGCACATGAGTTTCTCTAGTATTTTCATAGCTGCTTTTGCAAAAAGACTGAGAGTTCCCCCGAGGCTTGTTCTCTCTTCGTACATGTGAGGTGAAGCGTGTACAAGAGCTGTTGCTTCATGCGGTGCATGTCAAATTCATCAGAAGGACTGCGCAAAACACACCCCAGCTGAGGCTGGGTCACGGCCTGGGTCTGGGTCACGCAGTTCTTATTCCTTTAAAGTTAACTACTGCCAGCCCAGTTATTGCCATGTGCCATGTGTTTTTCTCTAGCAAGAGCAGACTTTGACCATTGGCAACCCTTAGGGTGCAATTAAACCAGGACAATTACAATAAGGTTTATTGCCGATGCGGTTTACCACTCTTTCACGTTGTACTTTGGTGAGACCAATTAAAATATACTTTATAAATAATTTGTCTTAAGGAATCATGGTAGTTGTAGTTATAGTCAAGCTACTTCCAAAATTAAATGCTAATTAAAAACTATTTCCGAGAATTTAAAGGAACTCGCTGTGGACCGACTGAGTTCATTATTTGGTTCAGGTCACTGGTTTTGAGCTTCATGCGCCTCTGGTTTAACTAATTTTCATGTTAGTTAATTATATAGTTTGACATTTACACAGTGTCCTAGCTACGAACAATGTGATAAAGTAACAAGTGCTAAAAGCTTTACTTTCACGTAAATCTGCAACAAGGACAGAACGTTTTGTATGTCTCCCGTTTTTTTTGTTTTGTTTTTTTGTGGCATTGCACTCTGTAGCCCCACCCAGATTTAAATTTCATTGGTCTAAAAAAAACGTGTATATTACAAATCAAATGTATTCTGAGACATTTGAGGTGTGTAAAACCTAGAACAGTTGTCACTCAGCTGATGGAGGACGCTTCCATTCCATAAGTACGCAATTTAAAATCCAGCAGGGGCTACACGGGCCACCTAACACCTTGGCCCCTGGAACACTGTTAAGTATGATATAATTTGTTTATTCATGTTTGGTCACAATTAGTCTCAGCCTCAGACGTCATGCCCACGGACCGTTGGCTGAACGTCTGATGCATACGGCACACAAAAGTGGAAACACATCAGGAGTTTTGAAGTGGTCATCGGATTGGTTGAATTATACAGGATTTCCGGGAGACGTGTGTGTCGCGTTCTTTAACGTTCCGCCTGGAAACAAAGATGCCGTGGCTCCAAACCCACTCACGAAAGAAGAAAGCCGTCGTGTTTACAACTGTGACGATGAGCACTTATCAGGATCAACTAAACGCTGGATTCTTAAAAGTATGTGAAATATTTCAAGTTCGCGGCATAGAATCTTTAAAATACGTCAGAGAGTTTTACACACCGGTCTGTTATTGTGGCGACATTTCCACGCCC
>NW_015666595.1:1297121-1330672 GCF_001515625.1 Sinocyclocheilus rhinocerous
ACTTGAATCGAAATTACTAAAGATTCTCAGGACACTAATATATTGTCTATGTACCAACATATAATATACACTCTTGTTTAGATCATCAGAAGACTAATTCATAGATACTAAACATGGTAGGGTTATATATATGTAAGCTGACAGGAGTGAGTGTTTCGATCATAAGCCTGCATAAAACAGTATACAATGTCAAAGACAAAATACACGATGACAATAATATACACAATGACCTGAAGGATCATGTGTGTTCATTCAAAGAAAGGTTTTCCTATGAATTAATTAGTAGAAAAGTCCATTTCTACTGTGCATTTGCCTCTTGCTGTGGAACATGCAGTGATTTTCCCTGCTCACATTCCATGAGGTCGTAAATGTATTTGGTGTCAGGGTTGCCATGGTTTGGTGTCGTTGCAGACATCCTGGCATCCAGTTTATTGGGTGAGGGGACTGTGACGATTTGTTAATCTAATGAAGAACTGATTTGTTAAATCAAATGAAAAATTGTGTGTTTGATTGGTCCAGACGCTACAAATACGTCCGAGAGTTTTATACACCGATCTGTTATTGTGGCGACATTTCCACGCCCCGAAGCGTGACGCTGAAACGAAACGAACTGTGATTGGTTGTTTGACATGTCAGTCAAACGGCCTCATGGGCGGGCCTAGGCCAATGAAAGCTGCCATGAATTCCAGACCTTCAGCCATCAGTCTGAAGGTCTGGCTACGCGAGACTAGGTCACAATAAATGACACAAATGTTAATTTAAACAAAAATGTCTAGAGAGCTGCAGCAGCTAGTCATAAAACCTAGAAATGAGTTGTTGCGCTTCCAGTTCCACTGCTTGAAGTCAATGTTCTGTTTGATTTTTTTTAATGGGTTTTTGGTTAAGTGCCTGAAATATGAGGTTAACATAAACTCAGGATATTTTCACGTTTTATTCAATATGAAATACATCATTAAAGGTGCAATAGGTGATTGTCTTCAGAAACATTTTTTGTTATGCTGGTTGAAAGTCTCTTCACATCCCGATAGCAATCATTAAGTTAAGTGGTCCAAATGTATTTATCTGTATTTATATATTCTGTGGAAGGCGTAGGACCAAGAAATGTTCGTCCAATCAAAATGCTCGGAACGAGTTGACTTTCCTACCTGTCTGTCGGTAGGGTGGGATGTTCACTTTCAGTGCTATCAGGCTAAAGTTAGCATTTTCCAAGATCTCCTACTGCACCTTTAATACCCCACTTGTGATTTTATTAAGCTTTTACATGTCTTGTAAAAAGCAGTTGCAAACAAGTGGCCAAATGCAACTCTTGCAAACTATTCTAACTTAAACTTTCCAGCTTGTAGATTTAAAAAAAGATTGAAATATTTCTTGGAGGCTTAGTGGCGGTGATGCAACTGTGATTTGTTTATAGTTTGTTTATAGCCAGGGATGCACATAAGTTTTTCAGTCTGGTTCTCATGAGAGCACCTGGAGATTTGGTTTGGTGCACACACTGCACATAGTGTGACCCATTAAATATAGCATTAAAAAATAATAATAGTATTATTCCACTTTATTTATTTTGTTATTAATTTTTTAAGTGTGTTAATACTATTATGTTTTAAATTACAAAGTGAGTATTAGATAGAAATACAATTATTTTATAGCATACTTAAAAAATACAATTCTAATATTTATATTTTCATTTCATTTCATTATTCTCAAACCTAAAATTGGCATGCTTTTATTTTGGCAGGCAAGTAAATATATGCGCTGCCTGCTGAGTGAAGCGAGTCACTGAATGAAATGTCTCTGCATTTTGCTCTGAAAGCAGCAGTGCATAGCCTAGATTTATGCTTTCAGTTGGAATGGAAATCTTATACAGTATTACACTTGTTACTTCTGGAAATGAATTCATACAAGGGTTTTTTTTTTTTTTTTGTGAAGATGAATAAAATGTTTAAGAATCATGAACTTCTGTTGGTCACAGAGCCTTTTTCCTGCAATAATCCAAAAGCCACTACCAAGTAACTACCGAGGGAACCTGGATGATGGTAACTTCTGGGTTGCAACGCTCTATTAGTATATGGAAAAATCACCATTAACCAAGATTTAAAAATGCTGCAAAATTGTTCGTTGTTATTTCAACTGTGTGTTAACTAATGTTAATTTGTAGAAGCTTATTTTAAAGTGTCACCTAGTTCTTTAGTAGTTTTTTTGCCTTGAAAAAGCAATTCCACATGAAAGTTTTAACATCTATGTGTTTTCTTTTGAGCTAAATCTGGAAGAGTAAATGATTTTCAACTTCACTTCCTAAAGCTTTTGAGAGCAGTAGGAAATAATGCATCGGCAACATGCATTACGGAACATGTGTCCGTCCTTGGTTGGTATTTAGGGGCTGTACCGTGATGAGCTGTTTCTTCAGTCCGGTTTTATTGTTTGGTATGTTCAGTGCGTAGAGATCGCTTCTGTTTTTAGCGCTGGGAGCGATCCGTGACAGTTTGTCATGAGACCGAGCTCTCGTCTGATACCTGTTTCCATTGTCAGGCACGTGTTCCCTGTTAAATAATTCGCCTGGAGGGACACAGAATGTCTGTGCTGTAACTGTGACCCTTACTACACATACCAGGCCACAGTGCCTATTTTGATGAAGATGTGTGGGAAGACTCTACAAAGCTCTGATAGTCCTTCATTCACTGTTATCATTCTTGTTTTTTATCTGAATAATAAACAGAGATATTCCCAGTGCACCTTTCCACAAGCATCCTACACAAGACCTCCACAAAGCATTTAGCATCAGGTTATGCATGAATCTCTTTTGCTTTGAAGAATGTAACATTTGTTGAGAAAACCGTTTCTCAAAAGGCCTAACTTTGAAGTAGACTACAAAAAGACTAACCAAATCCACACCTTGCCACATACACACACTCACATATAGGCCTGTCACGATAACAACTTTTTGTTGTGCGATATATTGCCCCAGAAATAATTGCAATAAGCGATATTATTGTCATTTAGGCGCAAGTGAAATGTAAAAAACATGGTGACATTAATTTTTAAGTAAATATAATGGGCGATATATTGCGTCACCAAAAATTATTGAGGTCATGTACATATATTGTGCGATAAGTCGATATATTGATTATTGCGACAGGCCTACTCACATACACTCATACCTTTATTAACGCTGCAGGCAAATGCATCTACAAATCATAACATCTATGTGCAGCTTACATTGAGTTCGGCCATACCTCTGTGTTTGTTCATAGATACACAGTGTTCTTGAGAAATAAATATTGTTATCGTGTGAATTAGCCTTCTTATCACATGTGCAATTAGCATTTGGTTTATCAAGGTCATTTTTATTACGGTCTTGTGGTTCCGCTCTGTATTGGGAATTAGGGGCTAAAGTCCTTATACGACCAATCTAAAATGTAAACAAATATATTACAAAGCTGTGCCTGTACTATTTGGGCAATTCGTATGAATTCTGATCGTACAGGTAAACTATATATTTACAGGGTTTCTGCAGGTCTTAAAAGGGCCTTTAAAAGTCTTAATTCGTCCTTCCACAAATTAAGGCTTAAAAAGGTCTTAAATCGGACAGAAAGTTAAGGCATAAAATATTGCACGCACTGCAAAACATTTTCCTCAGTATTTTTGTCTTGTTTTCCAGTACAAAAATCTAAACATCCTTAAATACATATGGAATCTTGTTTTCTGAGAAATTAAACTAAATTAAGTGAGTTTATACTTAAAAGAACAAATATCTGTCAATGGGGTATGAAAACTGAGCTCATTGGCAGATATTTGTTCTTGTTTTAATCATAAACTCACTTTATTTTGATCGATTTCTCATAAAACAAGACTTCTTAATTTGTTGTTTTGCTTCTCAAGTAAATGTATCTTAATTTAAGAATCTTTGGAGATTTGCACTGGACAACAAGACAAAAATACTGATGAAGAACATCACTTTTTTTTGCAATGTGATCAGAAGTTACAGTAAAAGTTATTTCCAAATTCTAATGGTTGGAAGCAGAGCTATTCAAGTCTTATGATTTTTGATATATACATTTTAGTCTTTTATTTATTCATTTATTTATTTTTGGGAAAATGAATTAAAAAGTAATGGAGATCTGTTGAAAGTTGTATTTTCAAACTTATTTACGTATTGTGTTCCATTCAATTAATTCCTTAATTTTTCTTTACTTGGTCTTAAAAAGGCCAAGTAAAGAAAATTGACCTTCTTAAAACCTTTTATCATGTCAGCTTGCATTGCATGTGTCTTTTCATGAATTTTCCACAGGGGTTCTTCAGGAGAACCATTCGACTCAAACTGGAGTACGACAAGTGCGAACGCAACTGCAAGATCCAGAAAAAGAACCGAAACAAATGCCAATACTGCCGTTTCCGCAAGTGCCTTGCAGTGGGCATGTCCCACAACGGTAAGAGCTTCACAAAGAGCATATCTCTATGACTTAGATTACACAGAATCAGTTTATGGCTTTATGATTTAAGTTCTTTAATTGCTTTATCTGTAATCAAGATGGTGTTCCATTTTATGACAATAATAATTTGCAACGCGTAGTTTAGTTCTCTAATGTTCTCTAGTTCTCTAATTCTCTTAATCTCTAATAGAACAACAACCTTTACACACTCTTAGCTTTGACATCATGAGGTAGCACAAATCCACACCTTCCAAGTCCCACCTATCGCCGATTAGAAGCGGGATGACCGGAGATGAACCAGATGACACGGAAGAAACGCCGTCCCGTTCTCTCACGAGACTTTGACCCGAACCGAGAATAATTTCTAATGTTAGCCTGGGCTAATGTGCTAATGTCATGTGCCACTGTTAGCACAATCCCTTCCGAGGCAGATCTGTATCATATCACGCCATACCGCGCTTTTTTCAAAAAGCCAACAAGAATCATAATATACAATGTCAGTTTATTAGAAAACTAGATTAGGAAGGAAACAAGAGAAGATGAGAAATGCGGAGAAGAAAGGGAAAAAATATATTTATTTTTTAATTACTGTATTTTTTTATCAGCCTTCATATTAACATTTTGCTAAGCTCGTATGTATATGTGTTTGCTTTGTTTGTATACAGTACATTGTCTGTGGAAGCATGCATGAGCTTGCATCTGGTTTCATTGGTACTGTGTGTGTGTGTGTGTGTGTGTGTGTGTGTGTGTGTGTGTTACAGCTATCCGTTTTGGGCGGATACCCCAATCTGAAAAGCAGAGGCTGAAAGCAGAACAGGACGTAAACGTGAAAGAGGAGCACGAGTCCCAGCAGCCGGACACAAAGAGTCTGGCCAAGCAGATGCATGAAGCCTACCTCAAACACTTCCACATGAACAAAGCCAAAGCACGTGTGTTTCTCACGGGCAAGACCGGCACTCCGGTGAGTGACTGCTGTGTTGGGGAATCACTCACTCTTCATTTATGTTGTATTGCTCACACAACTTTAAAGCTGAGCAAAATGAGGCGACATTTAAACGCTGTCCATTATAGCAGAGGGTTCCCAAATTTTTTGTCAGCCAAACCCTAACCCTTTAACCTAAAATGATTGCATTAAGTTCCCCCTAAAATTTTGATTAAAAGTCATTTTTACAACACATTCGTTCATGTATGGTTTTCTTTCTTCTGCAGACGATAAAAAGATAGTTTGATGAATATTGCTAACCAAAAAGTTTTGGTTCCGGTTTAATTTCAATGTATTTTTTGTCCATTCAGAGGAATGGAAAGTGAAACTCTATGAATATCAGCATTCTTCAACACATGTTCTTTTGTATTCAGCAGAAGAAAGAAATTCAAACTCGTTTTATTTTTGGGCGAATTACCCCTTTAAGTCAATTTCAGTGTAATTTGTAAAAAAAAATTTTTTTTTTTGTAGTTTGTAGTTCAAAGGGATAGTTCACCCAAAAATGAAAATTCTGTCATTAATTACTCACCCTCATGTCGTTTCAAACCCGTAAGACCTTCGTTCATCTTCGGAACACAAATTAAGATATTTTTGATGGAATCTGAGAGCTCTCTGACCCTCCCATAGACAGCAAGGGTACTACCACGATCAATGTCCAGAAACGTAGCAAGGAGATCAGTAAAATAATCCATGTGACATCAGGGGTTCAACCATAATTATACGAAGCTACGAGAATACTTTTTGTGTGCAAAAGGAAAAAAAATAAAAAATTTATTCAACAATTCATCTCCTCCACGTCACCCTGTGGCGCCATTTTGGAGAGTATCAGCTGGACGTAAACAACGTATGCTGTTCTGTCAGCTGCGTCACGCCGGATCTGTTTCCTTAACTACTTTTTCAAAAGTCTTGACTGTGCTTTTTACTGACTCTAAATGAAGTAGCTTGGCAAGCTGTGTTTTCAAAGTAGATTCCCCAACACTGAGAGGATGTCAATTGCTAATTAAGAAACCAGTGATCACTAATTGCACAAGCTATTCAGCACACTTTGAGTTGCACGGTCTGACCTCTCTCCATCCTTCATCGTAGCCCTTCGTCATCCACGACATGGACACTCTCCAGCATGCCGAGCAGAAACTACTCACCCAGCTGCTGGGCAACATGGCGTCCGGAGACGTCTCCACTCTGCGGGAGAGGGAAGTGGAGGCCCGGCTCTTTCTGTTCTGCCAGTACGCCTCGGTGGCGACGGTCACAGAGCTGACGGAGTTCGCCAAGGCCGTGCCTGGCTTTGCCGCCCTAGACCTCAACGACCAGGTGACTCTGCTGAAGTACGGCGTGTATGAGGCGCTCTTCGCTCTGCTGGCCTCCTGCATGAACAAAGACGGGCTGCTGGTGGCTCGCGGCGGAGGCTTCATCACTCGAGAATTTCTAAAGAGTCTGCGTAAGCCCTTCAGCGACATGATGGAGCCGAAATTTCAGTTCGCCATGAGGTTCAATGCCCTAGAGCTCGACGACAGCGACCTGGCACTGTTCGTGGCTGCCATCATCTGCTGCGGAGGTGAGATGCAGAGAGAGCATGGGAAGCGAAACAGAGGCTGTGTAAAATGGTCTTTGTGTAAAACATTTGGGAAACATTATATAAATGAAATGTTTCTTAACAGCGACTAGCAGCTTTTGAAAATTGGCTTTACTAAAGAATGAAATACTTTGACATGAAATTGATATGTCACGCGGTGACACGCTACATTCCAACTAGAGCCGGGGCCAGGGGTTACGAAGGTGTGCTAGAAAAGAACAATATTTGACAAAATATTAATGTTTAGGGATTGTCAAACTTTAAAGTAAACATTTATCTTTTTTTTTTTTGATGATCAAATATACCTTAGACATACAAAAACATCAATGAACAAGCAGACAAACAAACCCAAGGTGCTGAAAGGAATAAAAATGAATAAAAGCTAATAAAGAAATACATACAATGATACATCTCTTACTGCATAAATTGATCAGACACATAACAGAAAAAGGAAAAGAAGCAAAACAGAGAGAGGGGAAAAAAAACATATAGTCGTCCTGAAACAAGCAATCAGAGTTTCTGTAAAAATGAATGCACGGGTTTCCAGAGTCTCCAGAATTGGTCAGATTTATGATTTAGATCTTAAGATTCTCCAAAGAGAAGAAAGCCTGACAACTGAGAAATCCACATGATGACAGTGGGAACATGGGGAGTAGACCACCTCAGCAAAATACATATTTTTGCCAGGAAACCGGACAGAGACAACTGGAGCTATCGTATACCTTTTAAAATAGTTATCTTAAGATATTTGTTAAGTTTGGAGAAAGTAATAGTGTATGTAATAGTAGGCAGAAAAAAAAAATAAAAGTATTTTAAATTGCTTAATTAAAAGTACAGTGAAAAAAATTCTATTTTTTCACTCTCACTATTGTTCTGACACACTATAAATGGATATTTATTCCAGTTCATTTATATCCGAGGTTATATTTAGGGTCTTTTGCATCAAAGTTTGGAGACACAGAGATATTTGAATGCAAATTTAAAGGACCATTGGACTAGTACAGGAAAAAAATGGTAAATAAATGTATTAATTTTTACCTAAACTACTCCTGTGCTTCATGAACATCTTACGCCATATTCATGTCATCTCCTTTGCTGAACTCTAAGTAGGTTAGTTGTGGTACCGGTTGTTTTTATGTCACCTCTGGAGTGCCACAGACAGCAGCTTGTGAAAGGCATGACATAATAATGGTCGGAGTGAGATGGGGATTTTGTTCTCCTGAGAACTAGTGAAAATAACCACAGTTTCCTAGGAGCCCTAGCCCTAGGAGCTGCTGCCGTGTGGCAGAGACCCGAAAGCAGACGCCTCCACTAACCACGGCTTCCTGGAGGGCTGCTTTGTTTTCTTACACACCGTTAGCAAAACGAAAAAAATACATATTTCATGGACACACTGTACGGCTAAATGCAGAGATGTCACACTGCCGAAATTACAGCAGTCGAAACTCATAGCAGTGACGTCATGGAGTTTAATACCAATTTTGATACCATGGCAAAAAGTAACATAGCAATTGAACAGGAAAGTCATTTATTTGAAAAGTTCAGGATTAATATAAAAATTAATAATTGATGTGAAAATAATAACATGAAGTAATTTCAAGCATTCATTCAAGTAAACCGACTCGGTTGCAAAGTATTGGTGCTTTTGTCATCCTTACATGTCTCTCTTGTGTTTCTTCCTCTCTCTCTGGATCTCCACCGACAGACCGTCCAGGACTGAGCGACGTGTCGCAGATCGAGCGCATCCAGGAGAGCATCATCCACGCCCTACGGCTCCACCTGTTGTCCAACCACCCCGACAACACCTTACTCTTTCCCAAGCTGCTGCAGAAACTGGCCGACCTGCGGCAGCTGGTGACGGAGCACGCGGAGCTGGTCCAGGACATCAACAAGACGGACGATGCTTCACTCCACCCGCTTCTGCAGGAGATCTACAGAGACATGTACTGAGCTCAGAGCGTCGCCATTCTCGGGAAGGCAGGACATTACAGGGAAAAGCCAGCGTAATTCTAGGCTGAAAAATATAGCGCTAACCTTTAATAGGGCACGGACCTTTATAAGGTCAATGCCTATAGCCCCATAGATGTTTTGTAAATTTGCCAGAGTGGATTTCAATTACAGGTGCAGTGAGCGAATGGCACTCAAAATATATAGAAATCCCTAAAAAACATATGTGACCCTGGAGCACAAAACCAGTTTTAAGTCTCGGGTATATTTGTAGCAATAGCCAAAAATACATTGTATGGGTCAAAATTATTGACTTTTCTTTTATGCCAAAAATCATTAGGATATTAAGTAAAGATCATGTTCCAAGAAGATATTTTGTAAATGTCCTACTGTAAATATATCAAATCTTAATTATGATTAGTAATATGCATTGCTAAGAACTTCATTTGGACAACTTTAAAGGTGATTTTCTCAATATTTAGATTTTTTTTTGCACCCTCAGATTCCAGATTTTCAAATAGTTGTATCTCGGCCAAATATTGTCCTATCCTAACAAAGTTTATTTATTCAGCTTTCAGATGATGTATAAATCTCAATTTCGAAAAATTGACCCTTATGACTGGTTTTGTGGTACTCTGGTTTTATGATGCCTCGGCTCACTGAAGACTGGCAGTAGATCATTAAAGTGCCATATTCAGCTTCATAAGCAGCTGTTTGTAGTGCGAGAGCATAGTTGGCACGTATTGCTTTTGACAAATTTGGCCGCACCGAGATGATGTGCTGCTGCTCTCCTGCTCCATCGATGTAAATCCTGAAGGGCGGGGCTTCGGATATACAGGGGGCGTGGTTAACGAAACATAACTTTCAGAGCGGTCGACGCCGTCTCTGCCAAATAAGCACCAGCAGTCAAGATGTAGGATCTGGAAAATATAGAGTTGACTATCCTGAATATTGGGTGATTTTTCATATCATGTTTTAATGCTAGAATGAAATGTATAGAGAGAGAGCCATATAAATCAGATTGTTTGTTACCTCATTTGAAATGCTTGTACATTGAACATCACTTGTAAAATCTTTTGTATAAAAATATTATTGTACACTGTATAGCACTCCAACTGTAATTTTATTGTACAAATGTGTTACGTGTTCTGAATTAGTACTGATTGGTAAATTATTGTTTTATCGTTGTATACTTTTGCAGGGTAAATCTAAATTTCATAGCATCTAGAGCAAAATCTACTACAATCCACAGACACTTGATCAGAAAATGCTCTGTTAATTTTAGGTTGCTGCAGTTTAATGAACCATTTCATGTTAATTTGTTTCTTTTGGGTGCGCAGTTACTGACTGATCTGGTGTTTGTAGTTGAAATGAAATATAACGTTCATGAAAAATGTTTCTAAAAACGGGAAACGAGCGGCGTGTGCGTGTTTTATTTCTTGCGCCATCCACTGTCTTGTCTGATGTACTGCAAGCGTAAACTATAAAACGGAAACGCTTGACGCACCGTCGTGACGTCACAGCAGCATGGCGCGCTCTCTCAAAACAAACGGCGCCGACGCTGTGCAGCACGAGAACCGCACGTTAGAGGGAATGGATCTGAGCGGAGGATCCGCGCTCGGCTTGTTCACCTGTGAGCTGTGCGAAATGTCCAGCCCGTACAGCTTCTACGGGCAGAAGCCGCCAAACACGAGAGCGATAGTGTAAGTACACAAGCATTTGTGACACTGCAACGTAGCGCACGGGATATTCGGTCTTCATAGTCAAGTAAGAACGTTTGTAATATAGCTTTAGTGATATGCAGTGACTTAAACATATATAATGGTATTATAGGCTTGAGCAAACCCGATCATCTTGATTATTGGCAGGTGCGTACGTGTGTGTGTGTGGTGTGGTGTGGGGGGGGGGGGTTTGATGTGATGTCAAATTTTTCCATACGTCACGGTGGCATGCAATTAATGAAACGGATATATGAATACTACATTCATGGCATGTTTTTGAATCAGGCCACCAGACTGCAAAATGACGCAAAAGTGGTTGCCACGACACCCAAAAACCGAAAAGGTGTCATTTTGTCATTCTTAATGTCGTTGCAAAACTGTATGACTTACTTTCTTGTTGAACATAAAAGATGTCTTGTGTAATTATCGTTTTTTTTTCTTTTTCATACAAGTCAATGGCAATCAAAACCGTCGGTTACATAACCAACATTGTTCTTTTAGAAAATATTTTCTTTTGCGTTCATACAGGTTTGCAACGACAAATTATCAAACGAGTAAATGATAAACGAATAGTCCATGTAAACAATCTTAATATTTGTAGAGTAAAAATGAGTGGGGAAAATGACAAACACTGAAATCGTGTACCATTTGAAAAGGTCGGGATTATTAAAAATAATGCAGTTCATGAAGTACAAATGTTGTTTACACCGTTTATCCACATTGATCGTTCGTTCGACTCGACTGCTATTTTTGTGTACTCGTACACTGATTAAAGGTGGGGTAAGGGATTTCTGGTAGCCAATATTGACATTTGAAATCACCAAAACAAACACGCCCCTACCCCAAAAGGGTCTCGCTCCTATTTTGATAGTTCCGCCCCACACATACCTACGCAACCCAGGCAACGAAAACAGAGTTTTCTGTGTGGTTTTTTTTCACAGTGTTTTCTGTGAAACAAAGCAAAACCAATGTTACACCGGACGCGAGTGGCGCGGCGCAACAAAATACTATGGAACTCATTATAATCAGTGATGCTGTCTACACCATAGATTTATATCCATATCTATGGTCTACACTGGATGCGGCACGACACGACAAATCCCCGACAGAAAACTGCTGCTGCGTTCTATTCATGACGTATTGACACAAATTTCAAATTATTTTCAACGGTCGCTTTGTCCAGTGTACTAGACAGACTTTAGCTGTTGTGGCGCAGACTCGGTGTTACTCACCTATCGAGAAGAAACAAAGCAACCTCGGCGTCCGATCGCAGGCCTTCCGCTCCTTGAGTTCTCTCCAGCGCTGGAAAGCTGATCCGATATTTACACGGGTCCTACTTCTTGCCTTCTCGCTAATGTCTGTCCTGTGCACTGAACTCTCTCTCCTCCACATCACGAGTAGACACGCCCCTTACTGCTGATTGGCTACAAGTTTGTTTTGATAGTCGGCCCGAATCAGTTTTCTAAAGCGTTTTTGAAAAATCGCTTACCCCACCTTTAAGTGATTTTACGTTCGACTTTGAATGTCAACGCCACAGCAAAACAATGTACAGTCACATCACTCACATCAAGCACTATCGGAGGCTGATTTTATATATACACACCGCTGTTCAAAAGTTTGGGATCAGTAAGATTTTTAATGTGTTTTAAAGAATTCTCTTCTGTTAATTATGCTGCATTTATTTGGCTGAAAAAACAGTAATATTGTAAAATATAATTACTATTTAAAATAATGGTTTTCTATTGTAATATTATTTATTTCTGTGATGCAAAGCTGATTTTTCATCATCATTACTCCAGTCTTCAGTGTCATGATGCTTCAGAAATCATTCTAATATGCTGATTTATTATCAACGTTGGAAACAGTTGTGCTGCTTAATTTTTTTTTGGAATGTGATACTTTTTTCAGGATTATTTGATGAAGAACAACAAAGACAAACCTTTTCTTACAATATAAGTCTTTATTATCACTTCTCATCAATTTAACACATCCTTGCTTGAATAAAAGCATTAATTTCTTTAAAAAAAAAAATGACTGACCCCAAACTTTTAAAAGGTAATGTATATTGTTACAAAAGATTTATATATACATGTTGTTTAAAAACTTTTGACTGGTAATGTTTTTTTAAAGAATTCTTTTCTGCTCACCAAGCCTGCATTTATTTGATCCAAAATACATCAAAATCAGTGATATTGTGAAATATTTGTACTATTTAAAATAACCGTTTTCTATTTGAAAATTGTTGTTAAATGTAATTTATTCCTGTGGTTTCAGAGCTGATTTCTGTAGCATCATTACTCCAGTCTTCAGTGTCACATGATCCTTCAGAAATCATTCTAATATTTTGATTTGCTGGTGAAAAAACATTTATTATTATTATTATGAATATTTAAAACAGCTGAGTACATTTTTTTTTCAGGATTCTTTGATGAATAGAAAGATCCAAAGATCAGCATTTATCTGAAATAAAAAGCTTTTGTAACATTATACACTACATTTATAATGTTACAAAAGATTTCTATTTCAGTTCTGAACCTTCTATTCATCAAAGAAACCTGAACAATTCTACTCGGCTGTTTTCAACTTAATAGAATAAATGTTTTTTGAGCTGCAAATCTAAATATTAGAATGATTTCTGAAGAATCATGTGACACTGAAGTAATGATGCTAAAACAAATCAGCTCTGAAACCACAGGAATAAATTACATTTTAAAATATATTAAAATAGAAAGCAGTTAATTTTTAATGGTAAAAATATACCATAATATTACCGCTTTTGCTGTATTTTGTATCAAATAAATGCAGGCTTGGTGAGCAAAAGAGAATTCTTTAAAAAAAAAACATTAACGATCTTACTGTTCAAAACCCTTTGACTGGTAGTGTGTGTGTGTGTGTATATATATATATATATATATATATGTGTAAAGATCATATATATGTGACCCTGGACCACAAAATCAGTCATAAGGGTCAATTTTTCAAAACTGAGATTTCTACATCATCTGAAAGCCGAATAAATAAGCTTTCCATTGATGTATGGTTTGCTAGGATAGGAAATATTTGGTTGAGATACAACTATTTGAAAATCTGGAATCTGAGGGTGCAAAAAAATCTAAACTTTAAAGTTGTCCAAATGAAGTTCTTAGCAATGCATATTACTAATCAAAAAATAAGTTTTGATATATTTACAGTAGGAAATGTACAAAATATCTTCATGGAACATGATCTTTACTTAATATCCTAATGATTTTTGGCATAAAAGAAAAGTCAATAATTTTGACCCATACAATGTATTGTACAAATATACAAATATAATACATTTTGTGGTCCAGGGTCACATTTGTGTTTATTATAGCATTAAATTAGCTATATTATCTAAATACTATGCATACTGAAGCCATCTGAGGCTAAATATGAACAGTCCCTTGTCATTTGAGGTGTAACATTGAAATTGCATAATTAAAATGTTGGGAATGCATATGAAACGGTCTGTAAATTATTTATTTGCCAAACAACTGCAATTTTCTGCAAATCTGAGACAGTTCCAGAGGGATTCAGATGAGTGGATCCACATCAGCTTTGGCGTCTGCGCTCTCTTGCTATGAATTGTCATTATTGTTCTGTGTTCTCATTGGTTTGTTGGCATGTTGGTGATTTCACGTGCATTTAGGAAATCAGTCTGCAAATTACTCGCCCAAGCGCGAAAATGTGAAACATTTTAACTGTATATTGTCATGTTTCCTCAACCAAAGAATTTCGAAACTTCACTGAAAACTCTTTTTAAAAGTATGACATCACATTACTATTTATTCCCTACCACTCCCTACCATTTAACCTAACCAGTATATACATCCTACACTGACACCTAACTGTAAGGTTTTACCAGATGGTCTTAGTATAATTATCTTTAATTATCTTTAATATTATCTTTAATATGAGGATATATTTACTTATCAAGTAAACTTTAAAAAATGTAAAAGTTCAACCATCGCTTTCAGAGAAATGTATCAAAATTTAGTGAGATTGCTGCTTTAATAAAGCAAAAACACCTGCCAGTGGTTTATAAAAATTACAATAGAGGATATTATTAGTATTATTATTATTATTAATAATAGAAAAATAATCTGGCATGTTTTAGTCCAGATTAAAATCCAAAAATGTACAAGGGTAAACAAAAGTATTTGGTGTTGTTTGATAAACGCCGAAGTGAATACAATACTGAATATCTGTTTGAAAACATTTAAATACTGTTGTGACTTCCTTTCTTGTCCATCAATGTCAGAAATGTCAGAAAAAGAAAGTTTTTACTTAATGTCCTAATGTGTCCTAATGATTTTTGGCATAAAAGAAAAGTCAATAATTTTGACCCATACAATGTATTTTTGGCTATTGCTACAAATATACCCCAGTGACTTAAAACTGGTTTTGTGCTCCAGGGTCACACATATATATATATTTGTAGTTAGTTAATTTATTCTTTCACTCGCATGCCTGATTAGCGTATATAGTGTCAAGTTTTCTTCAGAAGAAAGATGAAAAGGGGTTTTCAAGCATCAAAACAAAAGTTTAATACAGCTTTATTTGAATTTTTGTTGTATGTAAGAATGTGTCCTGTTCATTTGTTTTTTTCTTCCTGAGCAGAAAAGAATGCCTGTCATACATTTTGACCATAATTTACAGAAGACATCCACTAAAATGTTATTCAATGTAACAATAGCTCATATACCAACAAATGTTGTTAGGCTTATTTAGAATGAGAATCATTAGATTAATTTATTAAAAGACTGTATTTAAGGATCACAGTGCAGCTCCCCAAAAATGGATTAATTGTAATTTGAAATATTTGCCAATCTTTGCCACTGTCCTTCAAATCACTAGGTTTTACCCATTTGTCAGTAATAAGTTTTTAATCACTGAAAAACAATAAAATGTATGATCACTTTTTCTTTTATACATTTAAAAAAAAAAATACAGTTCAGAATAATTGTAGCTTAATTTTTACATAAATGTGTCTGTTACACAATGACAATGGAAGATTATTTCACCCATATTTGGACACTGTGTTTTCACAAAAGTTATTAGAACCATTAAAGCAGACACTTGCAGGGTTTCCATGGCCTGAACTGTAAAATGTGTTTCCTGAAATCAGCGCTTATGGCACCAGATATGGAAAGGACTTGTAAGCTGCTGACGTCGGAGACATTTAAAGCTCATTTAAATGTTTGTAGTGGCCCATTTAACACACCGTCCCTTGATTTCAATGTCTGATCAATTACACATGGCTGAATAATTTCATGAAGTACAGCGTGAAGGATGCCATTGATTGAGATGTGCTTTTGTGCTTTGTCGTTTGTCCTGCAGGCTCTTGGAGGAATGTTACGGCATGAAGGATCCCTTCAGCCCAGAGAGAGAAAAGTTTCTTGTTTTAGGATCCAAGTGCTGTCTGTGCAGTAAGACGGTGTGTGTGGGAACGGTACGTGTAACTTTGATAAGAAACAAAAAACATGGCTCTCCAATAGGCAATATTAGTTTTCATCCTTTTTGAATGATTCAATGAAAGTAATAATGTATAGAAAATATCCTCCATCTCTTCCATTATGTTCAAAATTCTAAAGATATAGATCAAAGAATATTTTTATGCTTGCATGCAGTGAAGCGCAACGATGGCAGCATCAGGATCATTATGATATATATTTTTTGGAATCAGTGTCAACATATCAGTAAGCTTGTGTGTTTGTTTTCTGACAGGACTGCAGTCTGTTCTACACCAAGCGCTTTTGTTTGCCCTGTGTGCGGGATCACCTTCATCAGTTTCCAGAACAGGTTCGGAACGAGGTGCTGAGGAAAAAGAGTGTCCAGAAGACGTCCTCTTCATGATGCTAGAATGATTTAGTCAGGACACCAGTGAGCCATCTGGCCAGACACAATATTTACATTTTTTTTTTAATTTTTTATTATATTTGTATTTATGTCTTGAGCAACTGGAGGCAGCAAATCATGCTTTGATTAAAATCATTTCTGTGCTGTCATTAGCTGTGATGATTTTTTGATGGTGATAAATGGCTTGTGTTGCATGTAGCAACTATAAAATAAGTGATGTTTGTGTCATTGGTTGTGATTACTTGATGACTGAAAAGATAAATGAGTGATATATTCTAGTGATATAAAGATGTCTGAGGATGTAGATGAGTGTGAAACCGGTTGTTGGAGTGCAAACACTACTGCTACACCACACCTCCGGACCTGCCTCCTTCCAGATCCTTCCGGCCTTAAGTTGAGGCTGAGCCTGACTAAACCTGACTTAGTTGCAAAAACCACAGGTAAGTAGTGAAGTATAAGTTCCAGCACATGTACAGTTGGAGCTCTGTGGCTCAGCGATCTGAGCATTGGCAGACAATGCCAAAGGTCCCTGGTTCAAATCCAAGCAGATCGCCACAATTAATCAATTGCAGTAGGTGGAGCAGACAGAGCCATGGAGGAGCTGACCGGACCGAGGAGTGGTGGAGCTGGAGGACCAGACCAGAGAGATGATGGTGGAGTGGCTGACCAGACCAAGGATGGAGCACTGGCATTGATGAGGAGCTGGAGACTGGAAGGAGGAGCATGTGGCTGACCAAGTGGAGCACAGAGTGGATTGGCAAATAAAGTGGTGAGACAAGAGTGATGACAACACCCGAAGAAGGGGGACCATGACTGTGGTCTCCCCCCCCCGGCCTCCAAGACAATGACCAGCAGCAGTTATGCACCTTTTTCTTTTAAAACAATGCTAATTATGCCCCAAAAAAGTAAAATTCACTTAACCTACACCACTTCATCCACTAGATGGCAACAAAGCATTTACACACATTCTAAATATTCACAGGACTTCATCCTGAGCCTTCAAGCCTTTTCTCTTCCCTTCCTTCTCTCCCCCCCAATGCGTTCAGGAGCTGAACACTGCAACAGTGAACATACATCTATTAATGTGTGACTAACTTAACCCTTTTCCACACAGCTCAAACCAACATGATTCAGCTGTGACGCTGAAACATTTCAGCTACTTATTACTGGTAATGCCACAGATAAGCTGCCTGCCAACTATGACCTCAGACTTGGCAGAGAGAGATAACAAATCTCAGCGAGTGTTCCCATCACACCATATTGTGCATTACAAAGTTTTGCTAATATCTTTTTAACGTTGCTGATTTAGACGACAATTTTTAATCTGCACCGGTGTTGCCACATCAACATTTCATACTTCGCAAAAGCCTTGCACAACTTTTTCAAACTATATTTTAATTTAAGCGCCAATGATTTTTTTTTTTTGGATTCCTGTAAATTATTCATTTACTTCTTGTTTTACTTAACTTACAAGAAAAAAACGATTTCAAACAGTTTCTTTCTTCCCCCAGGCGATCTACCACATGAACAATTAAAAAAGATGTCCAATAACCTTATATTTGTTACCACCCTCCATCCTAGTACATCCCTACATCTTATTATATTCTTTTACTATTCTATTTATAGCACATCTGTACCAAATTTATTTTCAATTCATTTTTCTACATAAATTTGCTTTATATATACATGTGTATTTTCTTTGCATCTTACTTTTCATTATATCTGTGTACTGGATGCTTGTGACCCTAAAACAAATTCCTTGTGTGCAAACATACTTATCAAAGCTCTCTCTGAGCTTTGAAATATTCTGAAATATTTTACAGCTTGATAAAAACTAACCATTTTTCCTCAATGAAATGTCAACAGCATTTTCGTGATTTTTGCTGGTCTACCAATTAAGCCACCTTCTTCAAACAATGGTTTCTTCTTCAAAAGAAACAATAGTTAAAGGACTAAGTTCAAATAACAAAGAACTAAATTGTTTTCTCGCTTTCACTCATTTGAATGACTGTGTGTCTCATTTTAGATCATCTCGAGGGCCCCTAGTGAGTCCCGGGCCCCAGGGTTCACGACATTTGCACATAAACTAAGGTCGCTGCCTTAGAATAAGCGGACCTGGCAACATGAGACTGCGGGAAGCGCGAGTCTCCTGTATTTCTATCGTTTTTCACTGATGGGCGGGCCCCGCGCTCCGCCGGCCAATGAGAAGCGTCTTCTGTTTAAATCGCCTTCGCTGTCAATCTTTTTTTCCCCCTGCCAGTTTACTTGCGATCGCCATATTGAGTGCTCGCCTACTCGAATGACTCGTCTATTTTTCTTCGGAATTACTACGCATCGGAGTCGCGCGCTGTTTTCATGACTTGTTTTCCACGCGCCTTCGCCTTTCCGCACGCATTCGCGCGATTGTTATGCGTGCGCTCTGCGTCTCGCTCGGCTTTCTCGTGAAGAAGGATCGCTCTTAGTTAGACCGCGTCTGGCTCGATTGCGACTGCGATTCTCTGGACGAACTTTCACGTGCAAAATGTCAAAAGTGCGCGTCTCCAATGGAAGTCCGACGCTGGAGAGGGTGGACGCGAGGCAGGCGGATCACGCCAAACCGCCGGTCTGCAGAAATCTCTTCGGCTCCGTGGATCGCGAAGAGTTCGCGAGGGACGTCAAGGAGCAAATGTTGGAGATGGAGAAAGCGTCCAAGGAAAAATGGAATTACGACTTCGACAAAAACGAGCCGCTCGCGCCTGGCGACTACGAGTGGCAGGAGGTGGACGCGAAAGAGGTGCCGGAGTTTTACACCAGACCGCCTCACGCAAAACGGGATACATCCACCGGGACTGTGGATCATAACGGGAACCACGACTATTTGTTGACAACGAGCGTACAGGGGGACTCTGACAACGCGGAGCACGGGAGTCGCTCGGATTGCCGAACGGCGCTGACCACGCCGAGAAAAAGACCGTCGACAGAGGATCAGGGTAAATGTTTTGGGAGTCTCGGTGCTCTTGCGTTATTTGCGCGCAGATCTCGGGGGACAAACAGTTTGCCCTCCCGATCGTGCGTAATGCTGAAACTGCTTGCTTTCGCTGTCTAGCTCGCAAATGAAGTCGCTTTTCTAACACAATCTTCATTCTTTCGATAGATCTTCCTTGCCAAAGCAAAAGAGCCAACGTCCAAGCGACCGAGGCGAACTGCTGTCCAGAGACGAGTTCGCACGCGCCCAGCAAGTCGGATCCCAAAACGTAAACAAGGTGAGTTTCGTGCGCGCTGTCTGGTGCATGACTTATTTTATGCATTGATGTAAACGCGTGTTACTTAATGCTAAAAAGATCGCGTTCAACATAGCTGATGTTATTTTATATATATATATATATAATTGTTCTCTCGGTTTTATTGTTGCACGCTAAAACGCTAAGAATGTTCGTTCCTTGCGTGCTTGTCCACGCGTTGGCAGTGTATTAAGCGTTTGTTTTGTTCTTTTGAAACAAACGCGCGTTTAAGACGTTCTGTCACCGCGCAAGTGACAGTCGAGTCAAACGGGACTCAAATGCATAACATTGTAGTAACACGTCAGCAGGTCTCTTGTAGGGTGTGTGCGCGTGGGAGGAGGAGGGGGTCTGGGTTCACAATGCACGCATATACTTGCGGGCAAAATTCCTCGCTTTTCATTCGCGCTGTCCTGCGCTATCGCTCCTGTTTTAAACGCGTCGTGGATATGGCCGTTTGTTTACGCGCAGATATTGTTGCCGTAATTTTCTGTCGTTTATTTCATGCATTGTGTCGTTGTGAAGTTTTTGCAAGCGCGTTCGACATGCTATTTCCTTTGCTAATAAACTTTTTCCCCTTGTTCCCTGCAGAGACAGATGAAGAAGACTATATTCTCCATCAAATACTTCAAGAGCTTTATGAAGTAAACAGGGACAGCGGTTGAAAAATACAAATCGAGCCTTGGACAGGCTGTATAAGCACTGAATTTTTACACTAAAGTTTTGGCACTCGACAGAATATATTTGCCTCAAAAGCAGACAATGTAGCAGTGTGCAATTGGAGTTTCGTTTGTTCTTTTACTACCTATGTATATACTTTCATTTTATATGTAGCACATTTAAATGTAATATTAAGATTAAAAAAACACAATCATTTATAAATGGAGTGCGTTTGACTTGAAGAATTGCTGTGCAGTTTTCAAAACGTCTCCCCAAAATGAACCCTTTTAAAGTAAATATATCTATGTCAAATACAAACACACAGACACACACACACCCACACACACACACCATTTCCCTTTAATTAGGTTAAACAATCCCATTGTCTCAGTTTTGGCTGGCTCAGGATGTTGACAGTCAGAAATACACCTTCATGTGTATCAGTGTTGTGCTCAACAGCAGCAGCACAACCTTGAACATTTTTTTAAGTTGCACAAATGTCACTCTTTGAAAAGCATTACAGACTTTTTAACCCTAAATTAAAATGATTCGATATTTGCATTGATACCCCTCATGTTTACTGGTACTTATATATGATTTTACCAGCCAAAGTTACAGCACGTTGGGCATGTGGTGTTCTTCTCTGAAGGGACTGTGACTCCTAGTGCGGTATTAAGGGTTTCATGCTTTTTTACAGTATTATTATATCCCCGGGTTATTCCACTAATTTTATTTCCTCTTATTTTGCCATAATGATGTAAATTCTCATGAACTACAAATCCTACTGAGTACACATTGAAAAATAGATTTTCTTTTTTTTTTTTTTTCAATTTTATGTTTTTCTATTCATTGCATTGCTGTGTAGCATAATGTTTATATAAATATATATTTCTTTTTTTTTTTCTTTAACACTGGGCCATACAATTAAGAACGTTAGTCCATGAAGCCACTTCTTTGCCACAATATATTTGGCTTTCGTGTTGAACATGACATGGCACTATGAAAAAAATATGTATAAACCGGCAACATTTTTTAATTAAGACGTTACACTGCGTGTGTGTAAAACATTGAAGTGTACCTGTGCGTACTGCTTTGTAAAGAAGAAAAACAATTACAACAAAACAAAAACAAACAAACAAAAAAAAAACACTGAGGAAATTTGACTCACTTATTTATGTCAAGCTTTTTGTTGTTTATGATATCCAAAGTGGCATTTGTGCATTTTCTGTATGTACTTCTTTTTATAGTTTTTTTCCCCTCCACAAATTTGTGCAAGGTTGCAAACTGAGCCTATTAAAAAATGTTAAGTGGATTGTGTACTGCTTTATCAATGAGATGATTAAACCATAATGACATGAACACTTCACCTGACTCCTTTTCATTATATTGTGCAGAAAAAAATCTGAATGAAAACACACTCTTAGGGGAAACTTAAATACACTTCTCACACCCTGCATTAGCAAAAGCCCCAAACTGACCTTAAGCTGTTCTAAAAACCTAAATGCATTTAAAACAATTCCAGAAGTGATAAATACATCACTCTCAGGTGCTAAATTGGTACGTGGCAGCATGAAACCTATGGAATTTAGGTTTCACAAGCACCTGTCCACAAATACACGATTATTTAATTTAAACTGCACCCACTTTTTTTTATTTAGTGATATTGAACAAGGTAGGACAAACATGCTTTAAAAATGAATTTTCTTATGTAGTGTACATACAAAACCTAATATAGACTGTGCAAGAGATGCACACTACCAATCAGTTTTTACACACTTCACTCATGATTAAACTGTTGCTACATTTCAGATCCCTTTTAGATTATATTCAAATAATGTTACATGTAATATTTCATATGAAATGTAAATAGCAAAGAAGCTCTGTGTTGATTTTTAATCTGACATGTTTAAAAATAATATAGAAATAAAAAATACAAAAAAAATACAAAAACCTTGGCACTGCAAAATATACCACAACTGAACTGACCCCAGTATGTTTGGATTCAATATATTAATAAACACAATGGGCCTAACTATATTACTCAAAACACACAGTGTCAAATCGAAACGCTGTTTTCTTTTAAATTGTTTGGTCGCGCGTGTTAACTTGCAAAAGAGACACACCCTCAAATATTTATCACTATTGAAGATAACGTACGTGGTCACGTTGACCTTATTCTCCTCGTACATTATCCTTGTAATATCCAGGACATTTTAAGCGAATTTTTAAAGCGTTTTTACAGCTTGCGCACCGTTTGGTTATTTAACTCAACGTGCAACAAGTTTGTGCGTAAAAGCTGCTGCGTTTCTAACACACAACTTACGGAGCTCCCTCCCTGCTTCAATAAAGAAAAAAAACAAGGACACGTCCCGAGCAGAGGGGTGGGGTGTTGGGGGGGAGGGAGCCAAGATACTGACATACGGTTTGTCCAATCAGACAACTATTAAGAAAAACACACCACTTACTGTAGCCACTGAGATTGGCTTTGCGCGCGCTGAGGCTGGAGTAAGAGTGTGTTTGTACAGAGTGTTCTGCTCGTAAAGCACAACCCAGAATAAGAGCCATTGGTCAGACTGATATTTCTGCTGATGTTTGCGAAAGGGAAGGGAGAGGTGAGTTTGGCCCGAGGGGTATATCGCAAGGATCTTTCTAAAGCCCCGTCCTCAAAAATCACGGCTGCAGCACACATGTATGAATTACACATCGCGGTCGCAATTTACACGAGCGAACGAGACATTATTTTCCCACAATAACTCCGTTTTTACTTTATCGCATGTTTAACATGACGACACGCCGGTGACATGCGTGAAAATGTTACTGGGTCATATATATAGGCTACTGTAGGGGAGGCTAGTTGTAGCTGGGCATGCCGTCAGACCGTATATGTTATCTCAACGAGACAATTATACATTTAAACCGTGGAAGAGTTATATAAACTCGAAGTTATATAAAACCGTTAGATAAAGTTACATAAAAACAATTAATGACAGCAGAAATGTAAGGGGCAGCAGAGAAAATAATTCTAACCATTGCAAATTAGGCCTATAATCCAATTAAATAATGTAAACAATAATAAAAAAAATGTGTAACATGTTACAATAAAAAGTAAAATACACAAATTATCATTACATCCTTGTCCTGACAAATGTTTATTGGAGACTACAGTCATTTTATTGTGTTCACTTGTGTATCGGACAGCTTTAGCAATTTCTGCCATCTTAGTGTATCTTAGGAAAATCAGTTTTGAATTAGGTGCATGTTTAATTGGACTTTGGACTACAAAATAATAGTTACTATGTATAAAAGATCAACATTGTGACAACTACATCCCTTATACACTGTACACTGTACACTACCAATCACACTTTTTACACACTTCACTTAATTTGTTACACAAGATCCGAGAAACCTTTTATAGAAAAATGTAAATTCTATATTTATTTCTTGTTCATTTTTATTTATTAATTTATTTCTATTTTTATTATGTTTTGGATCAGACAGTAAAGGAAAACAGTGGAGTGTCCGGCATACAGAAGAACTCCTTCAATAAAGCATCTCAGGATGTGAATGAATGAAGAGAGTGTGTCGAGCATTTTTGGTCACTACATTTTTCCCTGACTTCTAAGGGACTTCCCTGACTTCTCTATTATTTCACAGTTTTCATGATTCATTATTATAATAAAAAGTGAAAATAGTAATAAAAACAATAATGAAGTCTCAAAATATAAAATAATAACCCTTAAGATAATAAAATGCTTTGTACGGTGGAAATCATTGATCCCCGCACAGCATCGTAAACTAAACTAAACAAATCATATTATAAGTGATTTTTTTTTTTTCAACCCAAACCTCTTTCCACTAAAAATCAAACAGGCTTGTGGTCAAATCAGTGAGAAAACCACAGTTACTGACACAACACACCCCTTCATCAGATGAATCAATATGCTCAAAACCTCTTTCTGAGGAGATCTAAGTGGTCAATAAGTGATTAAGCAACGCGCAGCTTCTTGAACTGGCAGCCTGCCATGACTTGAGCTTTGGTAAACACTAATAGCAGGCTGATGAAATCAGTAATTATAATACAAAAACAGCAGAGGGCTTCACATTTGTGCAGCTGTAAACCACCAGTGGCAACACCCTTGCTTGGCCTATGCAGTAACTAGAGATACAAGTTTGGTTTTTAATATAAAATTAGATTTGAAAAACCAAAGGATTAATTTCATCTACTTGCATTTCTACAAGAAAAGGGGATATTTCCTTACCTCATTCACATTTCAGATGTCAGCCATGGCAACAATTGTGTAATACAGCTTGACTGGAAGAAAAAGAAAATCAGATATAACAAATTACATATATTATTAGAAGGCATTAACAATATATAACTTCATTTATTATTATTATTATTATTATTATTATTATATACAGGGGCCCCAAAAAGTATTTGGACAATCAATGATGAAGCAATGTACACACAGTCACATTAAAAAAAATAAAAAAAATTTAAAAAGTAAAAAGTAAATGGCCTTACATACCAAAAAAAAAAAATTCTGCAAACAAATTATGCTAGAGCCTCAGAACTACCTTCACTTTTCTGATTTTTCTTTACGCCCTTCACATTTAAGATGTCAGCCAAGGCAAGCTTGACTTCATAAATTAAATATCCCAAACATAGAAATAATATACACACACAGGTTTGTTTTTGTGAAAAGTGGGGACATCCCATAGGCGTAATGGTTTTTATACTGTACAGACCGTATATTCTATTGCCCTACACCAACCCTACACCTAAACCTACCCCTCACAGGAAACTTTGTGCTATTTCAGATTTTCAATACACTCCATTCTGTGTGATTTATATGCGTTTTGAAAAGTGGGGACATGGGGTAATGTCCTGAAAAGTCACCTTCTCCTTGTAATACCTATGTCATACCCTTGTCATTATACAAATTTATGTCCTCATTTGTCACAAAAACGAGCACATGTATACACACACATACTATATAAACAAGTTTAAAAAGGTAATTAATGACAGCAGAAATGTAAGGGGCAGCGCAGGAAAAAATTCTAAACATTGTTTTGGTTTACAAATTAGGCCTATAATCCAATTAAATAATACAAATAACAAAATAAAATGTATAACATGTCACAATAAAAAAAATGTCCTGACATCCTTGTCCTGAGAAATTGTTCTTTTAAAATCTGTTTAAAAATCTCATCTGGATACTACTGTCATTTTATTGTTCACTTGTAACAGCTTTAGCAATTTTAGACATTTCTGGCATCTTAGAAAAAAACAAATATTCTCATTTAAAAATAATCCGTTTTCAATTAGGTGCACATTTAATTGGACTTCAGACTAAAAAACCTAATATAGTCTGTGCAAGAGATGTACACTACTAATCACACTTTTAACACACTTCACTCAATTTGTTACACATGATCTAATAAGCCTTTAAATGTTCAAAACTACTTTTATAAAAAAAAAAATGTAAACGCCTACAAATATTAATTTATTTCATATACAATTTTATTCAATTGATTACTATTTTTAGTATGTCTTTGATCAGACAGTAAAGGAAAAGCATGTCCGGCATACATAAGAACTCCTTCAATAAAGCATCCCAGGATGTGAGAGAAAGAACAGAGTGTGTCGAGCATTTTTGGTCACTACATTTTTTCCCTAACTTCTAATTCTATTATCTTACAGATTTCATGATTTATTTTTATAATAAAAGTGAAAATAATAATGATAATGATAATAAAGTCTCAAAAAATTAAAATAATCAACCTTAAGATTTATAATAAAATGCTTTGTACGGTGGAAATCATTAATACTTCTTTGCCGCATTGCTTCTTACACTAAAGAAAACAATTCATATTATATGTGATTCTTTTCACCCAAACATCTTTCCACTAAAAATAAAACAGGCTTGTGGTCAAATTATTGAGAAAACCATTGTTACTGACACAACACCCTTCATCAGATGAAACAATATGCTAAAAACCTCTTTCTGAGAAGATCTAAGTGGTTTGTACTCCTCCGGTCAATAAGTGATTAGGCAATGCGCAGCTTGAACTGGCAGCCTGCCATGACATGAGCCTTGATAAACACTAATAGCAGGCTGATGAAATCAGTAATTATGATACAAAAACAGCAGAGGGCTTCACATTTGTGCAGCTGTAAAGCACCAGTGACAACGCCCTTGCTTGGCCTATGCAGTAACTAAAGATGCAAGTTTGGTTTTTAATATAAAATTATAGTTGAAAAACCAACGGATTAATTTCATCTACTTGCATTTCCACAAGAAAAGGGGATTTTTCTTTACCTCATTCACATTTCCGATGTCAGCCATGGCAACACTTGTGTAATACAGCTTGACCAAAAAAAAAAAAAAATTATTATTAGAAGGCATTAACAATATATAACTTCATTTATTATTATTATTATATACAATGACCCCTAAAAGTATTTGGACCATGAGTGATGAAGCAATACACAGTCACACTTAAAAATGTACTGCATTACATAACAATAAATAAATAAAGAAAGAAATTGTGCTAGAGCCTCAGAATTAACTTCACATTTCTGATTTTTCTTTACTTCCTTCACATTTGTCAGCCATGGCAACACTTAACAGCTTGACTGCAAAAAGGCTTGACTGCATAAATTAAATATCCCACCCATAATCATGTAAAAATCTCTTGAGGGCTTTCTCCCGAGGGTTTAGAGTGAAAAGGATAAGAAAACATTTACTCTCTGCTTATTCACACAGGTCAGATACACTCTGACCTTCAGGCACTTGTCCCTCTCTAAGCAATAGCAGTTTGTTACCTCAAAAAGTGCTTGTTAATTCCTACAAAAGAGAGGCAGCTTGACCCTTGAAAGGTCTTTGACCTCTGAGATTTCCTCCAGCCGCACTGCTGGAACCGTATCTAAAATGGTGCAATATAACCCTAACTGGAAGGTTAAGTCAAACTGTGTGAAACCATAGACGCACAGTTTTAAATTAGGATGCTTGACTTGATGGGCCTGTTATCTGCATCATTGTCAGCTGTCCTCTGCTATCTGACCAGAGGTTGTTTGTTATTCTTACTTATGAGTACGTAAACACCTCATGCATTAGACTGAGTTTCAGGATTGGCATTAATTCAGGATGTACTTATGTTATCTTATACTGGGAGAACACCACAGTGCAGCTCTAATTGGCTGCACTGTGGTGAAAATGATCCTGACCCTAGACAGCACTGTGACATTTAGCTGTGAAAATTGGAAATAGGTCATACTCACACAAACATACTCACATCCAAACTAGTTTTTAATGAGGCAAGGTAGACACACGCCACTGTTGTGGGTGGTTGCTAAGATATTTAGAGTTTCAGTGTGTTGCTATGTGGTTTCTAAGGTTCTGGGTGGTTGCTAGGGTGTTACTTACTGGCCCAACTCCATAAAAAGCTCGTTCCTCAAGTCCCTGATATTCTGGTTTCTTGATATGGCTCAGGACCTTCCTACAGTGTAAATTAATTGTATTTTGTCCGTCCTATTTGTCCTCCAGATGAAAATAAATATAGTCAATTAGAATCAGCAGGATTTGAGGTACATTTAACAGGTTTTTAATGCAGTCATTTTTTTTCTAAAGTAAAGAAATTAAATAAAAATAAAGAAAATAATATAAAATATATTAACTTCACATTTCTGATTTTTCTTTACTTCCTTCACATTTGTCAGCCATGGCAACACTTAACAGCTTGACTGCAAAAAGGCTTGACTGCATAAATTAAATATCCCAAATATAAATATATATATATATATATAACCGTGCCTTGAACTAAGCACTGACTGTATTTCTTTATATTTGAGTCCAAGTTCAAAATAATATTTGCGTTCCCTCGCAAAACTTTTGCGTTCTCTCGCAAGGCTATTAGCGTTCTCTAGCAAAACCAGTTGAGTTCGGTCAGCTTGCAGTGGTTCATACAGCTCCGTATGTTCACAATGGAGCGGTTCATAGAGTGTTATTTTGAACTTGGACTCAAATATAAAGAAATACAGTCAGTGCTTAGTTCAAGGCACGGTTATATATATATATATATATTTATATTTGGGATATTTAATTTATGCAGTCAAGCCTTTTTGCAGTCAAGGTACATTCTAGAACGCTTAATGTGTCTTAGGGTGTTTTCACATATAGTTTGTTTTAAAAGAACCAAACCCAGTTCACTTAAAGTGAACCAGAAAGGGAACCAGACGAAAGTGACCTCAGTCCTTTTGGTGTTCACAATCTAGTGGACTCAAAAGAGAACCCAGTTCTTTTTTTGGTCCTCTTCAGCAATGAAGAGATCTCAGACCCTTTCTTGTTCACACCACAACTTTATAAGAACTCAGACCCCAGCTTTCTGTGCAGCAGTGGATTTTGGGTATTCAAGATGGCGTCAAAAAGTAAAAAGTAAATGGCCTTACATACCAAAAAAAAAAAAATTCTGCAAACAAATTATGCTAGAGCCTCAGAACTACCTTCACTTTTCTGATTTTTCTTTACGCCCTTCACATTTAAGATGTCAGCCAAGGCAAGCTTGACTTCATAAATTAAATATCCCAAACATAGAAATAATATACACACACAGGTTTGTTTTTGTGAAAAGTGGGGACATCCCATAGGCGTAATGGTTTTTATACTGTACAGACGTACATTCTAAAACGCTTAATGTGTCTTAGGGTGTTTTCACATATAGTTTGTTTTAAAAGAACCAAACCCAGTTCACTTAAAGTGAACCAGAAAGGGAACCAGCTGAAAGTGACCTCAGTCCTTTTGGTGTTCACAATATAGTGGACTCAAAAGAGAACCCGGTTCTTTTCTTGGTCCTCTTCAGCACTGAAGTAATCTCAGACCCTTTCTTGTTCTCACCACAACTTCATAAGAACTCAGACCAAAAGAGTCAGACAAAGCAGAACTAAAGGAAAGCATCTGAAAAAACAGAAGAGGAAAAGGATAGCAACTAAAAAGAAAATTTTCTTCCAAACACTATCAACACCTGCTGCTGCTTGCCACAGGACTGCTTGTGACGTTTCAGCTTTCATTTGAACGGTTAGTATAGAAAAGTTTTCTTTTAGGGGGGTCTGAGATCACATGGTTTGTCCACATATACACGTTGAACCACTTGAGAGCGTTTGAAAGGGTTAAACGAACTAGGTGTGAAAACACCCTTAATGTACTATAACAGTGACATTGGAGGCCCAATTCGGTATTAGGCCCAATAAATATTATTAATACTAATAACAATTGTAATATTAATAACCTTATTAATAGCATTACTATCAGTAAAGCAGATAGCCATAATGCAACATTTCTCCCCCATAGAAAACCGTTAGGCTATAGAAAACGCTTAAGGGAGGCTAATGGACGAAGACGGTATAGGCTAAAACCAAAATAGGTACACAGTTTATTAATTAAATATAGCCTATTGCACAGGAAAGCAGACAAGCCCAGAATAGCTATAAACAAAACCTAATTTAAAGTGAAACTGAAAGTACGGACTCATGTAGCTATACCGCTCTCATTCAGCACAAATACAAATGTTTACATATTCGC
Source organism: Sinocyclocheilus rhinocerous (assembly GCF_001515625.1). Lineage (NCBI taxonomy): Eukaryota > Metazoa > Chordata > Actinopteri > Cypriniformes > Cyprinidae > Sinocyclocheilus > Sinocyclocheilus rhinocerous. Next base: position 1,327,153 of record NW_015666595.1, read on the forward strand.
AATGTATTTGAAGCTAAACCATAATTTATTAAATTATGGGCTTTGTACGTTTAATATCTACGGGAAAAAAATAATGAACAAAAATGTGCCGCACTGGAGTGAATCGGGGCTCACGGTGTACGGCACAGACTACAGATTATTTGTGAATATGTGCGCATGAGACGCCGGCGCGATCAAATCGCTTAAACATAAAATAGTACTCCGTCACTTACAGTAGGGCATAATTCAAAACTGCAAAGTGTTAGCAGTTTGAAGATTCAATAATATAAAAGATGATTAGATCAATTTTATAAAGCGAACACTGTTACGTTCTTATTTTGCTCTGGAACCTATAACGCAATTTTCCCTGAATATCCAAAAGACTGTGACATTGATTTTATATAACAGTTTAACAAAAAAGGCTATATTAAGTATATGTTTTACATTTTCATGTAGCCTACATTTTAAACACAATATTGTCAATATTGTTTGTTATATTTTACAACGAAATAATAGTTCCAACGAAATCCGCAACAGAACTGGTGTGCGTCTCCAAGCAACAGCGGTGTTTTGTTAGTGAATGAATCTGCAGCTTTGAATGATTCGGAGAGTCAGTAATGATTAATAACCCTTTCATAACTACAACCATTTGCTTCGTTACTGAATGAATGAATGAATGAATGCTTCACCTTGCTCATTAGACAGTGACTTGCCGCCACCTACTGGCGATTTTAATTTTTAATCTACAAGTATCACTTCGTTTTGCCATCATTTAACCTATTGCTTTATTGATTATATTAATAATACACTTAATGGGATGTCAAGAATATGACATAAAACATGACATACAATTAATAAGGCTAGAAAAACGTTGCCTCTATAACAGTAAAAATGCCCCTGTAAATCAATTTAAGGGGGCAAATATTGTCCCTTAATGGAAAAGGTGTGACTGCGTTCTAAGTGGGGGTACTCAGAAGAATGTTAGGCTAAATGCCCTAGGGGGTATGCCATTGTAAAAGGTGTGAGAATCACTGGCTTAATGGATTACTGCGTTGATTGCCTGTAGTATATTTTTTATAAAATATAAAATTTGGCCTTTTTATATCACTGTCTTCTTATATTAAGCCACGTTCATGCAATTTAGCTCATATGGGCTCATCTGCTTGCATGTACACAGAATATATTTTTAATAATTTCTATAGCATATTTGGTCTTTTTTTTCACCGTCTTCATTAAGCCACGTTTTCTTTATGGGAGGAAAACGCTTCTGTTCTTCTGGGCTTACCAGCTTTCATGTAGGCTATAATTTATTAATAAACTGTATACCGAATTCGGCCTTTTTATACCACTGTCTTAGTCCATTAATTAAGCGTTTTCTTTCTATGGGGGGATACGCTTAAAGTGCAATTTACCGGGTTACGTTCATATTCTGGCCTATCCTGCTTGTCTGTATGCTTTATTAATAAGGTGTGTACTGAATTTAGTCATCCAATGTTTTACATTAAGTGTTTTAGAATGTCCCAAAACCGTGCCTTGATAAGCATGCACTGACTATTTCGTCCAAGTTCAAAACAATGAACCGCTCCATTGTGAACGTATGGAGCTGTATGAACAACTACAATCTGTAAAGTAAACAGGAAGTGTATGTCCGAACTCAACTGGTTTTGCGAGAGAACGCAAAAGTTTTGCGAGAGAAAGCAAATGTTTTGCGAGGGAACGCAAATATCTTTGCGAGGGAACGCAAAAATTCTGCAAGAGAATGCAAATGTTTTGCGAGGGAACGCAAATATCTTTGCGAGGGAACAAAGTTTCTCGAGGGAACGCAAAAGTTTTGCGAGAGAACACAAATGTTTTGCGAGGGAATGCAAATATCTTTGCGAGAGAACGCAAAAAATCAGAAAAATATTTTTTCCTCCCACCCCAAATTTTTTCACTCACTCTGTTTTTTTCCCACCACCATGTCCCTTTAGGGGCTCCGAACACACACACGCACACACTATTTTCACATATTTTGTACTTTGTTCACATCATTTCTTTGAAATAGGTCTATATACAAGCAAAGCATTATGGTGATGTGATCACCTTGGAGGTCAGCACTAATTATTTTTTCTCCCTGTTCCACTGTAAAAAGATGGGATGAGATAAAAGAAATGAAAGCCAGTTGATCATTACAGATAAAGAGAGTGAATGCATGAGGGAGGGAAAAAAAATTGGTTGACCCCAAGAGTACAACATTGAGAGCAAACCAAAAAGACACATGCATGTGAAGTTCACAGCACGACGTTGAGCTTTGAGAGGCAGAACACACACACACACACACACACACACACACACACACACACACACAAATGCTGGCAAAGGTGACTGTTTACATCCTACTTTTGGACACATTTTGGGCCAACTAAGGCCGACTATTCGCCAGAGGTTGTTTCTCTGACTGGCCGATGCAGGTTTCTAGCTGAGCAGAGGACAGCCAAAACACATGACTGCTGGGCAAAGAGAGGCCGAGGAATGAAAAAAAGCACACTGAGGCTCATAAAACTCACTCAAATTAATAACAATGCAAAACAGATGGTACTTCGCATTTCCAAAATAAGATTGAGATTCACAAAGGTTTCATTCCCAACAGGAAGGCCAAATATGAGGTCATGTACGGAGCTGTGCAAAATATCTATTAATAGGGCCAGCTGTAAACATTTTCTGATTTTATGATCCTTCTCCTCTCATTATCTGCAAGGTTGTTAAATTAGCCTTCAGCTAATTTTGTCCTGGAAATGTGGTGTTAGTTTGACAGAGCTGGAGGGGAGTTTGGCCGCTCTGCACCTTATTGTTGCAAGCGTTGAGATTTGAGATTGCGGCTCCGCACATATCTAAGAGCTGATCTCGGAGACCGGGACTCTGTAATTACTCGCGAGTGTAAATAGAGGGTGGTGAAGACAAGAGCGAATCACCACTCAATCTTCAGCATCCTACAGTACGTGAGGTCATCTCTGGCATTCATTTGTTTTGTGCCAAGATATCATCCTCCCCTTTATAGGTGCAGGGAGATGCACAACTCAAGGTCAGAAGTTCAGTAGCTGACCATCTCTGCCAGTTGTACGCCTGCCTACAGTTGTGCTGTGCCTTAAAACTGTTTGAATCATAGTAATAAATATATATTATACCCAATAAATATTTGGACACTTTAGAAATAATTAAAAATATATATCAAATATAGCACAGGCACACTTTTCCGCCGTCAAAACGCATCACAAAAAAAGTTGATATATTGTTGAAAATGAAGACAAAAAGTCTTGGACACATTCTGGCTGTCAAATGTTGTGAAACGTGTTCATATGTTAACATGATGAACTACACCATGAGGACACCTGTGGAAACTGACTTCATACATCCATGAAAAATGACCTTGAGACCTATTGATTCAAAATAATTAATGTAGCTCAGAAAAGTGAAGTTATTTGTGAGAAAAGGTCAAACGCTCTAGCATAATTTTTTGCAGCATTACATATATATATATATATATATATATATATATATATAT
>NW_015666595.1:1330850-1384430 GCF_001515625.1 Sinocyclocheilus rhinocerous
ATCCAGGGGGCGTGGTTGGATCCAGATCCAACTCCTCCCACCTTACATATACCTAAACCTACCCATCTCCACCCCCTGATCCCTAAACCCACCCATCTCCACCCCTAAACCTACCAATCTCCACCTCCTAGATGTGGATCCAACCACGCCCCCTGGATCTTGGGTTCTGCAGTGAGGGGCTACTGTCGTCACCATCAGACCGATCGGTGTGTGCAAGAGCTATAGAGAGCAGACGACTCCTTATGCTTTTGAATCATTCTCGCTGTACTTTGATGTCATACACCTATCGGTCTGTGCAGCGCCGCTTCAAATCCAACGCGCCTATGGCCAGTGGTTCAATGCGCCTATGGCCAATGGTTCATCGTGCCAAATGGTTCACCCAATTCGTTCAAAACGTGCATTAAGAAATGAAATGCCGCTGTGTGTTGTTCGGAGACGAACAGTTCTGCTTTGTCTTTATATTTTCGTTGGCAAAATTGAGCAAAACAGACAACATTGTGTCTAAAATAACACAATATTAACTTCTTATTCATTGCACTGTTGTATAAGATCGGCATCACATTTGCACTCCTGTGATATTACACTTATTGCTTGTGTGATATTACTTAACTATATGATGTAAATATTAGACAAGAACTTAAACGGGCATTTTTGCCCCATATCTTGAATTTTAGGGACATTCTATTTATAATGTGTGTGTATATATATATATATATATATATTTGCAACAGAGACAAAATAAGTACAAAAGATTCTGTTTTCATGCAGGTTTACCATGTAGTCTCAAGAACAATTATTAATTAAAAAAAGGAAAACAAGATATCATAGATGTAGCTAATAAAACTTTGATTAATTAATGCTTTGATTAATGTTGCCATGCTGTATTGATTTTTTTTTCAAATAAATAAATAAATCCATTCATACTCTCAACACCCTTTATAAGTAAACAACCCAATAAATGACTATTTACTTCATACCCTTTATAAACAAAGAAATAAATACATACAATCTTTATAAATAAAAATAAACACATTTTTACAGCTACAGCACTAAAAAAGTAGCTATATAATTAGAATTGTATTATTATTATTTTTCCCAGAGGGCCTCTCAAACCTCAGGCCCTCAAGCTGATCTTGTCTGTCAACAAGGTTTACTGATTTCACATTGGTTCTCACCAATTCAGTTAATGTTGGTGAAACCAAGAGAAAGCTTTCAGGTGAGAGGTCAGGTCAGATGAATTTGTAACTACACTAATATTTAACAAATATCACACCAGAAGTCACTAACAAAAGCACCTGATGACACACTCTCATCAGCACAGTACTTCGTAACCTAGCGTGAAATCTAGTTTAGACATCCTATGTCTTGCACTGACTCTCAAATTAAGTGTTGTGCTCAAAATAGAAGCTATTAGCAAAACTTCGGGTCTGTTGCTCCTTTATGCAATTTAAAACAATGCAAGTTCAGTAGCTCAAGATTCACGTTCTAGTTTGAACAGCACATGTGCTAATTAACTTTACACTTTACTGCAGCCTCCTACGCAGGGTGAACTGAAACGCTGAATGCCAGCTCTGTAAAATGCCACAAGTAGGAGTAAAGAGAGATGTAGAATAAACATACTTAAATGAATAGTTCGCCCGAAAAAGAAAATCATTTACCTACCCTGATGTCGTTCCAAACCCATAAGGCTTTTTCTACAGTGGAGATATTTAGCTAAATGTCTACGGTGCTCCTTTACATAGAATGCAAGTGAATGGCGGCTGTTAAGCTTAAAAAAAAAAAAAAATGAACAAAAGCACTATAAAACTGTCTTAACCAGACCCAAAAATGTACACTGCCAATTTTCTCTACTGCTACAGGTATCTACATCTGCATATATTCAAATACATACTTCAAATGTGTCAATACAAGTCTGGCATTAATAATGTAAAATTTCTTCAGTTCTCATATTTAAAATTAAATCTCATAAATGAGATTTCAGAGCTACAGCAAAGGAGATTTTCACTAAATAATTGAATTTCACTGAATAATAATTCCACTGAACTACTTTTATGGTGCTTTTTTGAAGCTCGACAGTCTCTAGGCACTTTGTGTTTTGATGGATTTGGAATGATATGAGGAATGTCAAACTATTTATTATATATTTAAATATTTATTTATGTGCGCGCGGTTTTAACTACTAGTTTAGAATTGATCCACATCCCAGAAGCCCCTCAGTCTGCTGCCTGTACCTTGTCCCTTCAAATCTTGTTTGAAGATAACTGGTCCCTTTTAAGCACAGCGTTGGATCGGCAAAAGAGTAGGACTATTTGGCTCCAGATCGGCATAAAAAGAACAACTTTGCCTTGGGTTATCTGATTACTCTGCTTGCTGCACAAACACACAGGAGTCTTTTAAAATGCAGACACATCTCCAATCACAGAAGCCCTTCGCCTACGGCAGCCGCAGACAAGTCTGCAAAGGCTGGCGAACACCTACATCTAACAGAAACCACTGATGTCTGTCTCACTGCAAAACCACAGCGCAAACGTCAAGCCTGGCACTGTACAACGGCCTGCTGAATGATAAAATGAGAATGAGAATCACCGTCTATGAATGTTTTTATGTTTTATGTTTTATATAATTAGGCAGGTTACAGGTTCATTTGACACCATAGGACATTTCATACATGCATTTGGAAAATATGCATTCTTGTGCTCAAAAACAAATGCAATAGTCCCAATAAAAATGGTGCTATTTTTAACTCGACCTACACACTTATAAAGTAATGTTTTGAATACAAATGAATCATAATCTACATCATTTGTGTCATTACGTGGTGCTCATGGCATGAAATGCTTGAAAAAAAGTAAGCAAACACATCATTGCAAACATAACTGCAGTGGCTATACTTTAAAAGGCTAAAGACACAACTTCTCTGAAAGGGGTTTGTCTAAAACCTAAAGCACGTTAAATCACAGACACTAAAAATGAACAAAAAAAACAAAGCCTCGGTAATCAATTAGCTGATTATTGGATTATTGGACATATCATTGTCTTTTATATATTTCAAAAGTAAATTAATTAAATTGTTTAATGTAGGTACATTTGTTTAAACTTTTTAGTTATTTTAATAAAATATACAGGCCATAAAAACTTCAATAAAAGAACGAAAATCAAGAACATCAGAGCATATTCATTCAAAATGAATAAAGGCACTAACATCTCTCTCTCTCTCAATTTAAAAATTGCTAAAATACCTGTGTAATTTTGACTGTCATTTCAGCTTTGATGTGGAGAATGTTTAGAGGGCACTAATAACAGTGTTAGGAAAAGACGCGCTTGTGTACGGCACACACACACGGCATATTCGTGGAAAGATATCATATCAAACTGACTAGACCTGCTCCATCATATTTACTACTAAACTTATTTGAGAGAATGTGTGTTCAGGCATAGTGGAACCTACTCGAATACGGCTCAAACAAAACGACCTTTGACATTTTACAGGCTAATGATATATAACATGATATTATAAATCAATAATGATATATAACAAAAGGCCTGCAAGCATGGGTGTGGTGTGTTTAACTTCAAATATCTTCAAGGTTTTCCAAATACATATTCACTTTGTAAATATTTGCATTTCCAGAAACCAAAACTGAAACGTACCAAGACAAGTGCACTTTGCCACTTCACTAAAAATCCAACAAGAACTATTGTAAGAAAAGTCTCACCATTACTATTGCTCACATTGCAACATGTGTGATATGAACTTGAAAGATACTTCAAATTGTGCTTCATAAAGTGATCAAACACAATAAAATCATTGGGAAGAAAAAAATAACTTTTTCCACTATGCTTTTTCCCTCCTGTGCTAAAAGTTTCCATTGATGCCAATAAAGAACCAGAGTTTTGCATGGTTCATACTCATTGACTTTGAGATTGCTTCTTGAAAGCACTTCCGGTGTATTTGGGCACATTAATAAATTCATTTTTGTTTTATAATATATGAATATATATTTATTTGAATATATCCTGTAAAAGACAATGATTTCAAACATCAGATCACTCAAGTCAGAATTTCACATTTCTTTGACCTGAGCGGATGCTGTGACGAGTCTCCAATATGGAGTGCTGCCCTCTTTTGGATGTGAAGGGGACTGTATTCCTGACAACATCCCTGGAATATCAGACTGTACGAGAGGAGATCCGCAACCGTAGCGTGTGTCAGAATCACGAAGGCATTCCACTCTGAAATCTACCTTATCTGTGGGCTGGGGTGATAACGATTTGTAATTATGGTTCAGCCACAATGTCTTCATGCTAATGTCATTCAGGGCTTGAGAGCAGGATTCATATAGCAAATAGAGGTGGTGTTTTTTTTTTCTCTGCGGCCTGGCTGAGTAAATAGATGAATGTCCCTGAATAGAGACCAGATATATGAAACCACAGTCTCCCTTTTCATTGCGTGGAAGAACATGGGGTTAGCTGCCAAAGGAACAAAAATACTACCAGCTTGTGGAATGTCTTGGCATTGGCAAATAGAGAAGCAAACTCATTATGAAAGAGAGAGAGGGAGAAAAAGAGAGGAAGAGGAAAAAAAACCTTCAGGCTAAACGCCAACAGCCTCAAATGTCAAAACTCAGGAGCTAGAAAAACCTTGCGCGTATCAAGTGAAAGCGTGAAGTTCACCTAGCTCTCCAATTCAACCCACTCCGTTTCTCTCAATATGAATCATTCCTTCTTTTGAAATGTTTAGTTCTTGTTTCTCTCTGACTACTGAATTTTGACCTCAGGAAACACATGGAGGCTTAATCCGATATGTCTAATCTCCACTATTATGGTTACAAATGAAATATCATTATCATTTGGAACCGCAAAATCGTGACACTGGATCCGACGAGCGGTGATACTAATAATTACAAACGCCACATAAAAATTCCTCGGTCTTACACAAACAACACAACAACAGGAAGGCGTTCAATCAACTCTCCAGGATCTCTACGCTGGACAAGTCTGGGCGTTGTTGCCTTTGTTTACGGACATGTTTGCACTTGTTCAGAGAGACTGTGGCGGAAAGGCTGAGTGATGGACGGCCAATTACCTTCACCCTCTCATCCTATCACAGTCTGAGGTGAACCACATGACCTTTGAAGAGGCTTGTTGTCGGCCAGGGAGGCCATTGTTTCTTTTGGATGTTTCACACCAGAGAAAATTGCAAATGTTCCCCCCCCCCTACTTTTAAAAGTAAAAGGGAAAAGTGCCATCATATTTCCAAGCGCTGGCCTAAATCAGACTTTCATCAAAACTTTATACTTTATCCCACATTTTCATGATGATGCAAAATTCTTTGCTGCTTGTTCCTGAGCTGAAATACCACAGAGTGAAAGTTCAACTAAAGTACAACAGTTAGTAACAGTAGTGCAATAGTCCATGTACTATATACACTTTTGATAAATACGGTTACTGCATTCTGCAACCAAATTCACTTCTGAAAAATTCACATGAAATTAAATAACTGCTTGTTGATACAGTGACTGTTTTTCATTCTTGTATAAAGCCATGAATCAACGAAAGCTTGCTTTGGTTACAACCAGGCCAGATGGCTTCTATAGACTTTTTCCATATTATGCACTGATTTTCAAGCAACATTTGGAGGAATGCATTTAAACATTCAAAATGTGGTACACAGAAGTAAGGGCACTTTAACCTTTTTGGCTGTTGAAAGCATGACCAAATGAGCCAAAATTAAATACCAGTTTAATAAATGTGCATGCAAACCTTTACAATTAATCCAGAACGCGGCAGCAAGATTAATTTTTAATGAGCCAAAAAGAACGCACGTCACACCTCTGTTTATCAATTTGCACTGGCTACCAGTAGCTGCTCGCATAAAATTCAAGGCATTGATGTTTGCCTACAAAACCACCATTGGCTTCTGCACCCCTTTACCTAAATTCATTACTTTAGAGTTATGTGCCCTTGTTTTCTAAAAAAAAAAAAAAAAAACTAACTCTAGCTTTCTTTTTGTATTCTATCCATTTTCTTTTCATTTATTATACAATTAACAAAAGCAAAAAAGACCTCTAACACTAGCTTGCTCTATTCTTTTTCTATTCTATCTGTTTTCTTTTTATTTATTATATTATTTAAAAAACCCTTGCTACGTGTACTGCATGCATTAAGCTAACTGAGACTTGTTATAGCACTTGTATATCATTGCTCTTTTGCTGATTTTGATTGCTTTGATTTTTGGATAAAAGCGTCTGCTAAATGACTAAATCTAAATTTAAATCTAAATCTAAGATGCATAACTTCAATTAAGTGCATTTACATACATTTTAAAAGTTGAATTTCAGTCAGCCTAAAGTAATAATTCAGTTTTTTTTAAATGGCATGATGCTTTATTCCAACTGAAATTGTACCAATTCACTGTCAATATAACAATATAACAGATTAGGCCTATAGGTGCGTCCAAAATTTCACACAGTCTGAGCAACAAGGAACAAACGTCAAAAACATTTAAAAAATATGTTCTATATAGTATGAATATATCTATATGAATGAAATCTGAATGAAACGGAAAAAAAATCTGCTGTGTTGTCTTATGCTGTCAGCTGCGTCACACTGCATTGCCATTCCCAACTCCTCTCCCATGGCCTCATGGAATAGTAAAGAATCTCAAAAGAAGTAGTAGTTCACCTGGGTGCGTTTTGCCTACTGTTTTATGAATACTCAGGGAAGGCAACTGTAGCTCAGCTTTGTCATGTGACCAGTGGCAAATAAAATAATGGCCATTACAGCTGGTACTATTTGTCAAGACCGACATTTTTATCTTGCATACAGTATTATCCATCACCTTCTTAAGTGTAACATTGGAGGAAAAAAGGGATTTGATCGAATATGTATTTCTCCTAGTAAAAAAGATTTACTAGGTGCAGTTTTATGTCAGCAGATGCAATATGACAAAACGTTTCTCTTTTACACTCATGAGGTTCACTTGAGGATCTAGAGTGGAAAAATACAGAATGCGTCCAAGAACTAAGAACCTCCTTTTCTGAAAATAAGAAATGGTGAAAAATATTGCTGCAAGCTTGTGGTCGCTTACTATACTAAAGGGTGCTGCCTCAACAAAGAGTAGCTGGGTGAGATAAAGGTTGATGATACCTAAAGGGCAAATGTAATTAAACTGTCTTTTACTACATAGCATAATATCGCATCAAGATCATACCTGAGCAGCCAGATCTACAATCCTTGACTGGATACTATTTTACTCTCGACTCCTTGTCTGGTCTAAGCTGTATTTAAAGATGCACTGCGAGTCAGAGGAGCTAAAAATTTCCCATTTACCCTCTGAAAATAAAATCCAACAGAGCTTGAAACCCAAAAATACACCAGCTGAAAAGACTTCAAGGGGAGGGTGCTAAGCAAACAAACATAACTGAAGCGATGTAGATGGGGTGAAAGACAAGAGGGGAGTAAAGAGGCCTTGCTTACAAAGAAAAATAAATCACACAACATTTCAAAACACAACATAAGAGGGTCTGTTTGGCTGCTTTGATTTTATGTCCACAGTTTTCTCTGTGTCAGCAGGGATGCGGCCCTTTGGTGCCAAACACGCTGCAGAGCTCTCCGTACCAAACCGTCAAAACCAAAGCCTTGTCTCCTTTCGATATCTGGATTGTGTTGAGTCAAACAGATGAATTTGCGTTCCCCGTACAGCTGACTCTGCCTGCTCTTGGCTTTTTCCCTGGTTTTTGAAGAGCTAAATTAGAGACAGGCAGCAGACTTTGTGCAGAGGGTCCAGCCAAAGCCCGGGGCGATATGGGGGACAAGAATATTCCAAAAAAGCATCAGATGAAAGAGCAGTGTTCCTGTTTATGGAGGGTCTCTTTCAGTGGGCTCAAGAGCAGCTTATAAACTCCCACTAATTCAATTAAGCGGCATTGCAGCAGGCCGACTGGAACCTCACGTGAAGAGAGATACAAGCAGAGAGAGAAAAACAAAGAGAGGGAAAAACAATGAGTAAAATGGCAGGGAGGGGGTGTTTTATTTTGCTATTTTTCTCCCTTTTCTCTAAAGAAAATTTCCTAGCATCTGGTGCAGATCCTGAGACCAGAATGAGTCTAAAATGCTTTAGGTTCTCTCTCTTCAAGGATTAATTCACCCAAAAATAAAAATTCAGTCACAAAAAGGAGATGTTAAGCAGGATGTTCATGCTGCTCTTTTTCGTATAATAAATTAAAAATGGTGATGGGGCTGTCAAGCTCCAGAAATGACACCAAGATCCATAAAAGCATCATAAAAGTGCCCATTACTTATAACCAGACTGACTGTAAGTCGCCATTCAAAGAAAACGTTTTTTCTCTCATTTTTGAAATTTTGAATATACACTGATTTGTCACTTTTGGTAACAAAACCACGAAGAACCAATGACATTGGCCATCACTGATATATAATCTGGCTTAATATGTCCAGATACGCCATATTTGAAATACAAAACGTGTATTAAACTACGGCAGAGGAGCTTTTCAGTGAATAAGTTAAATTTCTGCCTTTTTCCTGGCACAAAGCTGTTGCATAAACTCAGAAAACTTGGAATATAGTGCATATGTCATATGAATTCCTTCTACCGTTTTTTTTTTTGTCATTTTTGGAGCTTTACAGCCCTTGACCCAATCACTTTCATTTTATGGAAAAGAGTGGCTTGAACATTCTGTTAAACCTCTCCTTTTGTGTTCCACAGAAGCCACTTAAGTCACACGGTTCAGAACAACCTTTAACCTTGAAAGCTAGGAGGTTAAAACCTAGAGTTTATGGATAGATGCAATTTAAATGTTGTAAATTGCATGATCTACTGTGTGTAAAAACTGTAGTTCTTTTTTTAATTCTTTGTAATTCTTTTTTTTTCAGTGGCTGTCATTTTCAATACTGGTATCATATTAGGTATAAAATTGTTGCTGTTAGATTTAAAAATATGGCTCTACTTTTATTACTTGGTCCTGTTGGTCTACTGTTCTTTTTTTCTGTCATTTTAAAAGCATAATTATGGTTAGCTATATAAAAACTTGCATTTTTTTCTAGTTTTCTAGTTCATGTTTTCTAGCCATCTCATTGCCAAACAGCCTTTTCATGACCCTTGTGTTTGGGTGCAACAGGTGCCTCTCATGTGATTGTGCACTTCACATGAAAGGTGCATTTAAAAAAAAAAAATAGAAGAACAAAAACAAAGCTGCAGAGTTGCTGCATGAGAAAAGTGTGTAGGTGTTCAGAGAAGTCTGGTGCAGAGCATCACTGTCACTGAGCCAGTAAAGTTATTTACTGTAGGTACACAGCCTCAGGTAGTACTTTTTGATTCCACTGTTCCTTCCTCCTTACGCTTTCACCACGCTTCAGAACAAACCTTTGACTTCTTCAAATCTGTTTGCCGTGGGACGCCCCCTAAAGCTACCATATGCTGTACTTTCAGTGTAATGTATATAGCTAGCTACATTACACCTCAGTCACCAGGAAAACACAAAATAAAACAAAAAAAGTTGTGATGCAGACAGACCTGACTTGACACAAGACGTCTATTACCTTAGCAATCCTCATACAACACAGACGGTGGCTAGTGTGTCAGGTCTCACAGTTTTTAGCACCTCACACCATGAGCTTGGCATTACACCTTACATTGACAGCCCTTTGTAATATATGTAACATGAACACTGTAAAATAAACTGTTACCCAATCACATCTGATGTGCTTGTACTGATATGGGATCTATTTGACTCATGTCAGACTGATAATACTGTAAAACAGTATTCGTATAAAAGCATTTCATTTCTTTCAGTATACTTATGAAGAATGCCAGCTTAAAAAAAAACGTCTCTCTGAAGAGATCATTTGGAAACACAAGTGCTTGCTCAGATCCATTATACGTGACAGAGATTAGATCTCATAATATCTAGAAGCAAATTATTATGCTGACGTGGTAACTGGAACAGAAACTGGGCAAAGGACCAGGATGTTAGCCATAAAATCCTTATAATTTGACTAGCACATTAATGGCATATAGATGTGTAAAACACTGGCCTTGTGCCAGTTCACTGACAGCATGTGCAAGTGATAAAACCTGAATTAGGCCATACTCATGCACATGACACAAAGGGGTTAGGCAGACAGACCCAGCATAGTTTGCTAACTCTAAATAAAGTAATACAATTATTATTATTGTTAAAAACATGTGGGCCAGTAACCTTTTATGATTCCGTTTTATTTAAATTCTGGAAATCACACTCTGATTCCAAAATGAATAAAAATATTTTAGGAACAGCGTAGGGCTCTGCAGATTTCATTGTGGAAATTAATTACCACATTAGAGCGACCTTCAGCTGTTGCTGTTAATCAGCATGTCTTGTTTTTTGGTAGACGTGCAAGAAAATGATCAACTGTTTTACATTGTGATTCCTGTGTAAATACCCTTTGATTCCCTTTAAATATACTTTGATGCAGAACGTGGGTTGGATGTAAAATAAAGCTTTTTGAGCCTTTCTGTCCTTGGCTGGTAAATGCATCTGAAGGCTCCTGAGTTTGTTTGTTTGCAGAGTGTATAAGCACATCTTTTTATGGTACATATTCCACTGCAGATGCGCATTTTGCACTCTACACAGAGTACTCTACAGCTACAGTTGTGGGATTCTACATGTGTCCTGCACATGCTTTCATTCAACAGAATTATTAATGATAAATCTTTGTGGATCAATCCGGAGTGTTTCACAGCCACTACAGCCCAAAGAAACAAAAGGTTTTCCCTATCATATTTAAAAATGGGGATAGCACCCATTAACAGAAAAGCTGCGTATCATCCTAATGATTCCAGTTTACAACTGACAAAATATTTGCTGGCTGTTATTATCATGACACTCTTCCATCTGGGCCAAGGTTGCAGACAGAGAGGAGACTCTAAATGATTTTATGATTACACTTGGAGCACACACCTGCATTAAACCAAGCAAATAACAGACAGTAAACCTAGGAGTCATGCAATGCTGACTGGAGGAGTCTGACTTTTCCCCAAACTAGGGGAAGTGCATTTAGCAGATACAGGCTCGCTCTGCATGCAAGCAGACCACAGGAGACCAGAGGCCCAGATAAGATTACTGCTCTTGTGAGCGGTGCGGGGCAAATGGGGGCAAGTCTCTGTGCACAGCCAAATTTTGTGAGGTAAACCATACAAGTACTGGGCCTTTATCTGCTGCTTCATCACTGAAAAATATAAGCTCTGTTACTAAATCTAGTGAGCGGACTCGCAGTCTACATAGGCAGCATTTTGGAATGCTCTACATAAGTAACAACTTCACACACCACATGGAATACAAATTCTGATCAGAAATTGATTCCAATAGAGTGCCACTTTTTAACAGCCTTGGTTCCAGAAGTATTTTTCCCATTCATTTTTTTTCCCCGATTGGAATTTTAAAAAAAAATATTTTTTCTAAGCCATGAACAAAATCAACCAGCTTGGAGGTGAATCACAAAATTGAAAACTTTGATATGAAACAAAAAAGTATTCAAAAAGACTGTGTACTTAACAGTTTTAATGAGGGAAAGCATTGCAAAAAAAATGGAGAAACGTAAAACTGTTGATATTAAGATTTAATTGCAAAATATGCATATTTGCATACAAATATTTTAGTAGTTGACTCCACACCATTCGCAGTACTTCATGGGAGTGAGCGGGCACTAAAGTGTTCTTTTGGCAAGATTCTTTAATTGGATATTTCGCTACAGAGTCATGGGTAATGTAGCACAGGCAATTCGGCTGCTGAAAATGATTATTTAAAAAAAAAAAAGTTGAAATAATGTGGGCTGATGATTGAACCAAAGCATATACCATGGATTAACAACCACATAGTCAACCTCATAGTCTTTAAAGGTTTGTAAATTATCTCTCAAAATCAGTCAATCAATGGGATTTTTACTTCAAGAAACTGGCTGTTGCACTTGTACAGTTGGTCGTTAGCATGTTGCTAAAGTAATGGCATAACAATAAAATGTAAAAATGTACAGCACACACATAAGCACTGGGTAAAATATGATTACTGTGGATTGGACTGTATTCTGGAATGCATCATTTTTTGCAATTCTTTTCAATGTTGAATGAAGTAAAAGTATATTTAGTCCTATCCTTGAATTTACTTTTTCACTATTGCAATGCCTTATTACACTAACTAATCCCTTTTAGCCAAAAGACTTTAGTTTATGCCTTGGCCGCAAACTATGATTTGCTGCTTCCCATTTCTAATCAGAAGCAGGTGGTATGAGGACAGGATAGTCTTATTATAGACAGCATTTGATTGGACAAAAATTTGAAATGCAAAATAAATCTGTTTTTACCGAAAAAGAACTGTACATTTTAAATGTGCAGATAGCTAAAAGATATATATTTTAAAGCTTATAGACATGGACTAAAATCCACAAAACTCAAGATCTGATTGGGGTATCGGGACTTTACCAGGTTATTTTAACAACATAGTACTGGTAGCGCATCAGATGTTAGTTGACATTTCTGTCTGACCTACAACCATACTGTATCTAAATACAGAGACAGTCCTACATGATTTTCTAATGGCGAGTCATTAATGCTCCAGCCCTCAAAACAAAGAGCAGTCTTATGAAGTGGGTGGTGAACATCAGAAGTTCACGTTTGACTTAAATGTGACAGCGGGGACATCCCATAATGACCTGAGATCCAGTGTGACCAGAGATTCTAACTTCTCTCTCATTTTGCAGTGCCTTGATTCTGAAGATAACTGACCTCATGGAAGACCTTTATGGGTGTCCATCTTCTCAAGGGTGCCATTAGAGAAGGGTGGAGAAAAGGGTGGTTGGAACTTTCCACAACAAAAAAAAAGAGAGAGAAAAGGGGAATGGTTAAACTGGCTACTATGTTTGTTGACTGGTCATCAAGATGCCATGGCAACCACTCCAGATTTGAAATTCAGAGAAGAGGACTTGTTAATCCTGTTATTCAAAGCACAAAAGACGGATAAACGCCCAAAGATGTCAGAAATGCTGCTTCTAGTCATCATTTACTCACTCTCATGTTGTACCAAACCCATATGAATTGACTGACTTTCATGGGAACACTAAAGGAGAAGCTTTCAAATGTTTAAAAGGGCAAAAAAATGTGGAGTAGCTGTACAAATTATTCACTGAATGCATGACTTTGATTTATTATTTATTGAAAACAGAAGCGTGACACCATCCTATTTGTTGCGTTGTCCAATAAAATTTCACATGCTCAAGGTCTATTATGATCCGCAGCAATAACATTATATTACGGGTCATCTGAAGCTATATGACAGCTTTGTGTGTGGAACAGACCAAAATTTGGGTCATTATTTAGCAAAGAAATTGACATCAACAATCTTGAGTTCATGAGTCATGAATGAATTGAAGATCTTTTCTAAGAAATGGCTGCTTTAGTTCACAAAACCTGTCTAAAGGATTTGTTTACGAGTCACACCAATTCTCGAGTTCAACTCACTGATAAAGTTTACTCTCCACTTAGGAAAATGGTTTATTGAAGGGTTTATTTTACATGCATCATGTAAAAGTGAACAATGTTTTCCTTGCACAGTTTCAAGGATTAAGAGAAAGCACTTTAGCACATCTGGGTTTCTGCCAGAGAATGAGTCTTATGTGGTCATGTAAACACAAAAGTGGCTTTCCTACAAGTTTTTAAAAAGTGTTCAAGTGCATGAAACATCTAAAGTAAGGGAAATATATCAAAAAAGGTGCTGTATACGCAGGTAAAAAAAAAAAAAAAGCCCCTAACACAGTGCATGGAAAATCGCTTTTGTGTCTTGAACCACTTTTTTTTTTAAAAAGTGGTTTTCTGGTGTGCTTTGTAATCAAATCAATTCACAAAATTGACTGAATGATTTGTTCATGAATCAGACTGATCTGACTCTCAAGTTTAACTCAATAACTCAAAATGATCTGGTTAACAGCCCACTAGAGGGGCAGATTATCAGTAAAGTCTGTTTGACACAAAGATATAAAAACTTGAATCAATTAAAGATTGAAAACCTTCATCCACTTTCACTGTAACCGCACAGAAAACAGCGACTGATATTTTAATATTATTTCTCTTTTTGTGTCAAATTTTCTGCTTCTAAATAAAAGTTTGTTACAATATGGAGGTGAGTAAATGACAATTTTCATTTTTGAATTAACTTTCTTATACTGGCATTTGTAAAGATAAATACATTGTAGATACAGTGCCAATATATTGTAATAAAGCATGTGTTAAGGAAATGAGAAAAAAAGACTTGCAAGGGCATCAGCTAAAAGTAGAACCAGAGAGCTCTTAAAAGTAACACACAGCATAAGTGCTGAAAATAGCTGACTGCTCATTCAGAAGCACTGCTCACACTGCAATCACACCACTGCAAGTCACTGGAACCCCTAAAACGCTGCCTGTTTTCAGATGTTATCAGATGACAGATTTATTCTTTATTAATGATAATGATACCCTAGCCACTCTATTTTCAGCCAGTCTTGGTTATTTCCAGACATATTTAGCACTGGCAAATCCGGGTGTTTTATTTCCACAGAATAGTTGAGGCTTAAAATCTGAGCTGAAACCACAGACCACACTATGGCACTACGTAATGCCTGATTAAAGAGGGGAAAAGTGTAGGCCGAGCGTGCAGCGGGCAATCCCTTCTTTCGGTACTGAAGATGAAGCATGCAGCCCATCAGCATTACCCCAAATGATCTTAGCACACAGTGCAACAGGGCTGGGTGCCAAGTTTTCATGGTACAAGTATGCACAAAAAAGTGTGTGAAAAGAGAAATCAAGAGTCACCCAGTTCTGTTAGGAAGCTTCAGCGACTTTTCAATTTTTCCTGAAGTGTCAATCTAAGATGATCAATCTAAGGCCTTATCAGTATTCAGAGCATGTGTCTTAGACAAATGTCACATGTGATATCAGAAGCGAAACTCAACTTTAGTGGTGTCCTTGCTTTTGTGCTATCATAACTAAAGCAAATAGCTGATAAATCTGGTCCTTAAAACTTCATTACATGCATAAAAGCAGAAACTGTGATTAGATAAAGGACTATAAAGTCACTATATTTGCTTACACAAATGAGTTCAACCTCTTTGGAATTTTAAGTTTCAGTTCTGCTAGTAATGCATCCTATCAGCACAAGAAAATGAAACTAAATGAATTACAGACAGACGGGAGACACTTGAAGCACCTGATAGATTCAGACATTCTTTGTGAGCAAAAAGAGCATTGATTTCCTCATAAATAATTTTTTCTATTCGCATAATGCTACAAAATCAATGAGCACTTGGGCGCTCTCTGGGCGTTGACTTTGCTGTGTTGGCTTAGTTAATTGAAAGACTTGCTCTACTGGACTTTCCAGCCTGGTGACGTGCTAAAATGAAGTTCTACCTTCTGCTCCAGATGCCTTTATCTGTCATTAGAAACTGTCTGCAGGGACATATAATGAAGGTGCTCTGGTATTACCCACACCCTTCTTTATCCGTTTAATTCCTCATTCTTTCAAATGAAAACGTTAGAGGTGAGGCTCATCTCCTTCAGATGATGAGTGACCATTTTCTAAATGCTCAATAATTGCTGTGAAAGGTCAACTTTTACTCACTGGATCTTTTATTTACAATTTAGGGAAAATTCTCAGTGTAAAATCATATGCAAAGAGCATTGTACGTTGCTGCTTTTATAGTGCTAACAAAACAATCTAACTATAGTAACAACAAATCAGGGTCTCTCTGGTATTAGTCACCAATTATGAAAATAATATAATTGTGTAAAAATAAGTACTATATAAAATTTGTCAAATACATGCTTAAATTAGGAAAAAAAATTATATTTGCCAATGAGAAATAGGCCTACCTAATTTATTACATTTATCAAAAGTGAAAGACATTGTAAATCAAATAAATGCTGTTCTTTTAAACTTTCTATTGTATAATAATTTTTACCAAAATATACAGCACAACGATTTTCACAAATGTTTTTTAAGAACCAAATCGGCATATCAGCGTATATTTTAAAATACATTAAAATACAAAACAGCTCTTTTAAATAGTAATAATATTTCACAATATGATTTTTATAAATTTTACTGTATGTTTGATTAAATAAATGCAGCTTTAGCTTCAGCATAAGGCTTCTTTCAAAAACATTTAAAAAAAAATCTTACTGGCCATAAAACTTTTGAAGTGCAGTCTATATTCTTAAGTCTTAATATCATTCATAATTTTACTTAAAGGATGTTTGGATATTTTTAAGATTAAGCAAATTCATTTGTCAGTACACATGTTTGTACACACACTTAACCAGTGGATTGCTTGACAAGAATTACATATGAAGCAATTATCATGACATAAATCTTTTGCCACAGTGAGTTAACGATTCGCAGCTATGCAAAATAAAATAAACACAAGCATGCCTCGGACGCAGTTAGGCCATAAATTCATGGGCAATTTTCTACTGGCAGCTGACAGCTTGCATCTATTAGAAGTTAGAACAGTGCCTATATGCCAACTAAGTTCATCAGAGGTACAGAGAGAACAATGTAGGTCAGAGATGAGCATGACTGACCTGCGTCGGTGAGAACGCTGCTGTTGGTCAGATGGACAGTAACATAAGGCAGGGTGTGAGTGGGAAAGTGCGGTGGATTTCCAACGTGAGAGTTTAGTCACCAGCTAATGGTCAGAAGGGCACAGCCTGTGCACGTGAGTCGACTGGTGGAGTCGCTCGGAGCTGATGACAGCATTTGCTCTTGCCCATTCGTCACATAAAGCACATATACACAACACATTTCTAAATCTCACACGCCCTTTCGCATGCTGACTATACACACACACCTAAACACAAACAGAACTGTGCAAATTCTTCACAAAGGCCCTCCCTGAAATGTAACCAAAACCACAAAGTGGACAGCATGGCTACTCCGGTTTCCAAACAATTACAGGGAAAACGATGAACTCATCTCTCTGTAAATATACTGTGGTAGCGCAAACTCCTTCGGTCTTTGAGTGTCCTGGATGTCAGAATCTGTGTTTGGTAGGTGATGTCACCCTATGTGGACTCCCAATCAAAACAGAAATGGTAAATAGTGAAGACACACAAAACAGGTCCGAAAGTTTGTGGCCTGTTACTAAAGCAGTCTGTATCAAAGTTGGAGGAGGAAGCAGGAAGTGAATCCGCTGATGCCATTTCCATACCCATCAAGGGAAAATACAGAGTAAAAATGGGCTCTTTCAAGAAGACCACATGAAATTCAAATGAGAGTTTGTCTGTCACTTTTAATATCTGGCTAATACAGTACCTGACACAGACTGACAAGCAGCAAATCATGCTGATGTACCCGGAACCTACTGGCTTTTTAAATAAATAAATATATAAAAATAAATATTCATATTCAAAAAATGAATAAATAAATACAAAAAAGTAAAATAAATACACTACTGTTCAGAAGTTTAAGGTCACAGTAAGATTTTAAAAAAAAAAAAATTAATATTTTTATTCACCAAGTATGCATACAATTGATCAAAGATCAAAAAATTGTCTGACAATAAAGACATTTGTAATGTAAAAAAAAATATGTATTTAAAAAAAATGCTGTTCTTTTAAACTTTTAAAACCTGAAAAAATGTATCATGGTTTTCACAAAAATATTAAGCAGCACAACTATTTTCAACATTGATAATAATAATAAATGTTTCTTGAGCATCAAATCAGCATATTAGAAGGATTTCTGAAGGATGATGTGAAGACCGGAGTAATAGCTGATGAAAATTATTTTATTGTATTTTTTTATCAAATAAGTGCAACCTTGGTGATGTGATATATATACGTAAGAGATAATGCACGGCTAGCTGTGCATTAAACGATTATATATATACATGAAAAAAGGAATATGTCAGTGCAAAGTATTAAGTTTTTTTTTGTTTGTTTTTTTTAGGATTCTTCTTGGCATGACTGTAATTGATGTTACTTGCCAGTACATAGTCATCCACAAAATTTTGACAACAAATGAATTTTTAAGGATGTAAAAGATATTCACATAAATTAAATGACCCATTATTTGAGATGCACGCACAATAAATGTTCGCATAGCCTACGGACCATTTGAGGTTTCCTCTACAGAACAAGCCATTGTGACTTTTCCATCAACCTTTGCGATTGTTTTGTAACACAATCTATGAAAATAAAGCCCATTTTGCTCCTTGAGCTCTTTTTTGCCTTTTTCATGCACTGCTTAGTGGAGTTAATTGTTGTTGGAGTACGAGGCAGCGTCATCCTGCACGGGCGGTGGTTAGGCTTTGTGGTCAAGTAAGAGACAGCAGGCTCCAGTTCGCAGTCCTGTAAAGACACAGCTACTGGTTTCAGACAGGCTCTGTTTATTTAAACCCTGTGAAAGGCCTCACTACTGTCTCAAGGCAACAAGTCTCAGTTTCTAGATGTCAAAGCCATGCATTTTTTAAATTTTTTTATCTTGGGTCATCCTAGAGGCAGCTTTGTGGTAATTTTGAGACCTTACAAGCCTTTTTATCAATCATTTCCCATGACTTTCATGCATCCAGAAAGGAGCTAAATGGCTGCAGAGGTCAATTTGCATCTTTCAACACTAGTCATATATACATGAAGCTCGTGAGACGATTGAAAGTCTACTGATGCAAAGAAAAGCAGCAAGCCCTCACATACACTTCACACAGGAAGTTCAAAGTAAGACCCAACAGGAAACGAAAAAGATGATAACTCACTACCTGATGACTAGAGACTGTGAACACCAGGTCAATCAGAACACACCCACCACAACACATGCTCTTTTCTTACTAAAACTTTCAGTTGTAGAAATTTGACTCATTTGGAAAATGAGAGCCAAATGGGTGAGGAGAACTAAAGTCTGTATGTGTGTTTCTTTGACATTTTAATTCTCTAGCAGAATGAGTTTTCCCCGGTTAGCGCAAGGGCGTTTATACTGAGCCGAGAAAAGGAGCATCACCAACACATTCAGTACATGCAACTTCAGCTTCTCCATTAATGCCTTCATATTAGTAATGGCTGATTCATATGATTCAAAGCTGAAACGACCTTTCTTGAACTAGCAATCCACTGCAGCCACGATCACTGCCAAAATGAATACAAAAGCGCAAATTCTGCAAAAAAAAAAAAAAAAAAAAAGCAATGCACACTTCTTTTAGTTCTTAACTGGACAATGAAACAATAAATGGATATTTTGCTCATTATGAGACCAATAAAAAGGGTTTTTCTCTGATGTTTTCAATTACGGAGCACAAAAATGTGTAATGGAGAACACTGGCTTTAGGAGAGGACCCAAGAGATACCATCTGTGCTCATAATTGGCTTGTTTTCTAAAAATTACTTTTTTCAATCTGGTGTTTCCACCATCAGTATGGTGTGAATCACACGCATGATCTAAAACATCTACCAACTGCAGACTTGCACATTAATATATGTGATACACTCAAAAAATTTGCTTTGTTTGGTTTAAGTTTGTTTGGTTTAAAAAAGAGCCACAGTGAAAACAACCATTCAAGATCACATGATGATTCACTGACCACCATGTTATTCACCTATGCCATATCCTATTCATGATTAATACTTTAAGTTCTCTAACTTATCTTGGAGTTCCCCTTTTCTCAGCACATTCACGTCATTCATGTTATTCCACAGGACTGAGGGTTTTCAACAGTGGCTAATAAAAAAATAAGGCAAGGTGCAGTCCACACAAAGTTTTGCTGACTACAATGTCATAAACCGCATTGGCTCACGTGTTTATGATGGCAATGTAATTTCTCTCACATTCACATCTTTTTTTGCTTATTAAAAAACTAAAATGAAAACAAAAGTTTCAAGATCGCGCAGATTATCTCACAGGCATCTGAATAGGCAGAGTATGGCAGCCTTGGGCCAGAAAAGTATTTGGGCTAGTTGGTGGGACTGTCACTTGCACCATCGAGCCAGTGCTGCATTGTCACTATGTTTTTCATTCTCTGATCATGCATATGTCTTTTTATGCTTTGCAAAAATATCTGTACTGAATATTGTTATTGCAAAGTCATAAAGGTGTCAATATCTAGCAGGCTAATGTAACCGTTTTGCTGAAATTTGGAAGAGTGACTTGTTATCATAACTTTGACAGGTTGAAATTTACAATAAAGAACTCCGAAAGTAATTTTAGTATTGTACTGATTTTAAATTATTTTTACTGAAAAAAACTTAATTATCTACAAATCCTTTGCTATTCTAAAAGCAAAACACTGCATGAGATATTAAAAAATATTTACTTGTTTTACTACATTGGCAGATTTGCTTGTTTTTAACATTTATACTGGGATCAAGTGAAAAACTCTGGCAGTGCAGTAAAAAAGCATTTATGAATTTATTACTGTATATGTGTTTTTTCAGGTTATTCTAAAATAGTAGCTTAATGTATGTATGTATATATTATTTTATTTATGAACAATTAAAATGATAAAGACATTTTCCTGACATATATACACACACATCTAGAAACTTGGCCAGCAGACAAACTCCTTATTGTAAGTCCCTGCAAAGATTCCCATCATCTGTTTTTGCATAACTTGTCATTGTCGCCTCAGGCAATGTGACAACACATTTGAAAAATGCATATAAACTTTGATCAAACTGTGCTATTCTCACCCAGTCTTGCTTCTTTCACACTCATTTTCATTCAGGTTTGAACTGGAATAAAAACCGCTAAAGCATAAGGCCTTCAGTCTGCCAAAAGTCCCTCCATGCATTTGCCTTGGAGCAGTTGATTTAGGCTGTGAAAAAAACACACACGGGCATAAATCAACCGCGTTTATTTATGATCGTCCATAAAGACGCGTTGTTGGGAATGCGGGGTCTGAGTCAGATCTGAGTTTGTCCTCTGATTAGGTCACAGATCCTGCAGGGGTTAATGTGTAACTCTCGTGGCTTACTGCGCTTGCCAAGTCCAGCAAACATGAGCGGGAGTGGGAGGGAGATATGTCTGGCTCCTGATCAAATATGCTATCAAAACATGCGATTTCTCGACCTTGTTAACATACGTTTGGCCAGAAATGGACCTATATGGGCACAGAGGGGGAGTGCTGATGAGGTCACAGAAAACCAGTGCATGTGCACTCTAATTTACACACACACACACACACTCGTAAATTAACACTATGTCTCTATTTATCTGACATACACGCACACAGATGTAAAAAAAAAAAAAAAAAAGGTTGAGGGCTTCATGTGTGCATTCCTTACACACACAGCACTATGCTTTCATTTTAAACTTTATCCCAGTTCTATTGCTCAATGGGCTGTTGATTTTTTTCCCTCCTATGTTTTACACATAATTCATCTGAACTTCAGTGCTGTGTCCTGAATCTGGCTGCTGTAATTTCTGAGCTAAAAGATGAGGCTTGTGCAGGCTCAACAGATCTCTGCAGATCAACACTTCACAATCAAGCAGGATGCCAATGAGTGGACATTTCTTTACCTTAGTGCAAGTCACAAAGTATCACGATCAGGTCACATTTCATTTAAAAACCAATAGATAAAAATATTTTTCTGTTTCTTTTCATTACAATTAAACATTTCACACCCTATATTTTATTTAATGAAATATGTCTGAATGTTTTACTTGGTTTTTGCGATTCCCATTTCCCAATCTTTATTCTTATTACTGTAATACAGTAATTTCCTTTCTAAAATCAGTACAAATTAAATGCAGGATAACAAATACTTATATGTTTTGAGGGCCAAAACCTGCAGAAATAATAAATAAATAACTTTATAAAACAAATACAATTAAGTTTTAATTAAATTTACTCCTAAATTTCCTATGCTGTTTTAACTTTTATTATACTAACTTTTATTATAATAATATATAATTTTTTTTATTAAAACATTTCCGAATGATATATGTAATAATGGACATTCTTCTAGACAGGTTTTGTGCAATTCACTTCCTTATTCCATTCCACTTCCCTTTTTTTGTCCTTGTGTTTTTGTCTGTCTCTTCCAATACATTTGTCTATTTTGTCCAACTTTACTTCACAAAATAAGTGTTAATTAACCCACTGGTAAAGAATAAATAAAAAAAAATAATTATAAAATGTTTCTAAATCCAGATCAGACCCTAGGTACATTGTTGCCAAGACAATCTTTATTGTCTTTTTTATATTTGGGGGTTAGGTAGTAGCACATGCATCTCGTTTTGCTTGGGTCATACAGAGACTGGCTGAAGAAAATTGGATTCCAGCGGATGAGACAAGACAGAAGAGGCGCGCAGACATCGGATTCATGAGAGGAGAATATTGAAGCCACAAGATCACCTCAGGGCCCAACTATCACCCCACCTCTCTCAGTGAGACAGGAAGAGATCGAGAGGGATGTTATTGTACCTCTCACACTCTCTTTCACTTCATTTCCCTCTCTCTCCCCTCTTTCAGTCCAGATCAGGTTATTCGGTCATACGGAAGTGTTGACTAGACATCCCCATGTTGGGCCAAGAAGGATGCGATCAACGTGCAGGCATGTAGTTGAAATGCCAGTGAGATTAATGGATAGTTTGCTGCCGTTCCACTACAATAAGCTTCCTGAATGGCCCACTGCATCCCTCCATCTCTGCGCCTGTTCTCTCCTCCCATGTCCTGGGACAGCATTTCTCAAATAGAGTCCGTCAAGTGATTTAAATTCATTTATGCTGCCTCCTACCATGTAGAACTGTGGATGAATGACCCGTCCACTGTTATGCAACAATAAACAAGTACATGGGAAGCTGACTAGTTTATTAGCATTAATAATTAACATAACATTCCATCTAGTTGTTTTTAAATGCAAAAAAGTGTCTTATGTAACGCCAGCTAAAAAACACAGCACCTCTAGTTAAGGCCGATGAGCCAACTAGTAATTCAGGCAACCCAGTGACAAGTAATCCTTGAAAATCTGTAGTTTTACACATCCCTAATGTGTAACATGTTGCAATGACTAAACACTAAAAGAGGCTGGTTTAAAAAAAAAAAAAAAAAAAGACATTGCTAGATGTCAATGTGTATTTGATGTGGGCAATGATATATGCCCAACAAATGCAAGAAAGCTGACAAAGGCTGAATAGTCTGACAATCAAGCTGAAGAAAGTAAAATATATGTCTCCATGAGAACTTTTGTCATCTAAATATGCCTTTTGTCACAAAGATCATAGATGCTTGTTTTCTTTCTTCAAAGGCACCGCAAATATTGGATATGTCATGCATGTGGCCTTTTGTGTCTTCAACTTCAAAAGGTTCTAGAAGCTTAAACTGTGTATTAAAAATGTCCTTCTGAGGTCACCAGATAACAGCAGCATGATGTCACCAAAGCATCCGATAAAAATTCCACTGCACATTCCTCAGAGACAACAATGCTTAGTGTCAGAGGACAAGTGCGTATGAACTAGACAAATGCTAAATGGAAATAAACTATGGAGAATGTTTATTGTAGCAGGACATGCATTAAAATAGCAAGGGTAGGGCAGGAAAATGAGCCAAAAAGCCTCAAAACCAAGAAAAAAATCACTGCCAAAACCCCCAGAAGGCACAATGTAGATAACTTCTCAGTACTTTTTTACACCGCAGATGTAAATCTACTGTATCTAGGCCGCAGCGCAGGCAGCAAGTGGCTGTAGGCCTTTATGAGCCTTCTGGCTCGCTCTGAGATGTTTAAGGCTAAATTTATCCTCACAAAAACACATCAATTAAACAATGTTTGCTGTACTCTGAGTCAACCCCTCCATATTACATATAAACCATGCTTTGAGTCAAAAAGGCTTTCATCAGCTTTTCAGATATTTACACTACTTTAGTGCGAAAGTAACAATTACACGTCAATAAGAAATTTGTGAGCCCCACACACCATTTATTTGATGTAGTGCACCATGTCTCCTGGTCCCTACATCAAATTTTTGTTTTAATAACTTGGAAATCTGACATATTAAAGGGGTCATATGATGCTGCTAAAAAGAACATTATTTTGTGTATTTGGTGTAATGAAATGAGGTGAAATCATGAAAACAAACCGTAACTTTCAGAACTCAACACTTCTTCCAAAAAACGATAATTTATTGAAACAAACCGCCGAAAATGACCCATTGACTCATACAAAAATGCATGACTGTACACATTTACACCAACAACGCCCACTGCATGCTGAGAATCTTGGGCTGCTCAGTCACAATGAGGTGATGAGGAAGTAGGATATTGTAGATTATTTCCCAGATTTCAGAACAATAAACATCAAGAGTACAATGCGAAAGTCTGCCCAAAATTGTGCTATTCCCAGTTATGTGTAGCACCTACAACTCTGCACATCCTTATGAAGGACTCATTGTTAGGAATTTAAACTCCCTGATCCCTTTTTCGTGAAACACAACACAGGTGAAATGTTAGAAGTCGTCATGAACTGAAAATGCACACTATCTATTTTGTAAATGCATGTTATTGTGAACATCTGTTATGAATTTATTGTGTTTTTATCTTTTTATTTTTTATATCGTAATGTTTAATCAAAATGACATTTCTCTCAGGTGACATATGCCAGATTTCTCATTTAGTCTGCTTAAACCCCGCCCCTTTGAACTGAATCAAGTCCCCACCGTACATTTTGTCTTTTTCGATAAACCGGCCTATGGAAGAAAAGATCTGTCATTACTTCTGTTAAGTACATCAAGTACTGGTCACTTTTTTTAAAAATTTTTTATAGTGGATGGGGACGGAGACTTCCAAGCTTGAAAAATGATGCAAAAGCACTATAAAAGTAGTCCATATGACTTGTACAATATAGTTCCAGCCTTCTGAAGTCATGCAATAGCTTTGTATGATGAACAGTCCAAAATTTAAGACATGAACGAGATGAATAATAGACAAATGCTATAACAAAATAACAGAATAAATATAACAGAATAACAAAAGCTTGAGTGAAATATTCCCTTAAAGGGTACAGTGGCAAAAAAGACTGTTTATTTCAAAAAAATTTGAGAGGATGAAAAATAGTCACGATAAACTAAATGATGGCATCACAAAAATTATAAGTGGACCTCAGGTTAAAAACGACTCCTTCAAATTGATGGCAACTAAACCCACCTGAGCTCTTCACCAACATGATTTCATCTAGACTGTTTCTGTACTTGAGAAAGTAAACTTTCTTTCCCAAGTACAACTGAGAGAACACCAGTAACTGTGAGGAACGTAGTAAACAGATGCTCAAACGTGGCATAGCAGTGTCCTCCTGAGCTCTGGCATGTGCCCTTCTCGCAGACATCCTGAGCATCACAGAGCTGTGCGAGCGTGTGTTTGCACTTAAGCTCTCCTCTTATTTCATTCACCCTCAGCCACATTTGCTTTTTACGTTGGGGGACATGGTCAAAGACTGCTCTGATCCGACTGCCTTGATCCTCGTACACTAGAGACAGTGCCGTGCTCGTTTGAACCAGCCCAGAGACAACTTCAAAGCAGGACATTAATGACTAGCAGCAAAGGGAAGTATGTCCTCTTTCCATGTATTGTGATCTTTTGGTTGAGAAATGCCCAACAGTAGTGGAGGAATGAGAGGGAGGGGGAAGAGCCAGAAAAATTACAAAAAATATATTTTTACAAAGAGATAGAGAGGCAGGCCACATCTGTAGAGCATTTGTGTCTCCACACCCATTGTCGGACAAACCAACAAACAATCAGGTACAGAAACTGTATCAAACAAAATAAGCAAAAAATATGAAAACAAGCTATGACTCACTGACACAGAGTCCAAAATGAATACTCACCAAGCGCAAGACTTAAAGGGTTAGTTCACCCAAAAATGAAAATTCTGTCATTAATTACTCACCCTCATGTCGTTTCGAACCCGTAAGACCTTCGTTCATCTTCGGAACACAAATTAAGATATTTTTGATGGAATCTGAGAGCTTTCTGACCCTGCATAGACAGCAATACGCTATTTTCGTTCAGATCAAATCACAACAACGTAGGAAACAGATCCGGCATGACGCAGCCGACACAGAACAGCATACGTTGTTTACGTCCAGCCGATACTCTCCAAAATGGCGCTACAGGGTGACGCGGAGGAGACGAATTGTTGAATAAAGTCGTTATTTTTTTTTCTTTTGTGCACAAAAAGTATTCTCGTAGCTTCGTAAAATTACGGTTGAACCCCTGATGTCACATAGATTATTTTACCAATCTCCTTGCCATGTCTCTGAACATTTCAGTTGTATTGCTGTCTATGCAGGGTCAGACAGTTCTCAGATTCCATCAAAAATATCTGGATTTGTGTTCCCAAGATGAACGAAGGTCTTACGGGTTTGAAACGACATGAAGGTGAGTAATTAATGACATAATTTTTTTTTTGGGTGAACTAACCCTTTAAGTAAAAAACACTGCCCGCCAGTTGGCTTTATACATGTATGTATTCCTTATTATAAGGAAAAGCAACATAATACATAAATTCAATCAAACAAAAAGAACAATAATCCGCTACTCTGTGATGTAAGTGACTTCAGTGATTCAAATCAAAGACATACAAATCGTCTACTAAAGAAAACATCTGTCCTGACTTGTGTGTCCTCCAACAGTTTTTTTCTCCCCCAGTGGAAAATGCACCATCAGAATTGCATCTAGCATGCCTAAAGTGTTTTTCTTTTCCAAAACTCTGACCCATATGTGGAATATTGCTATCATTAAACCGCCAAAACAAAAATACAAGAAACAAAATCACAATGTGTCTGTTTTTGTGAAGTGTTGTCACATATACAAGGAATAAACAATTATAATTTCATTTAAAAATAACAATTTTATATATAGTTGCAATCCAAATTATTCAATGACCCGCAAGACATTTTGCTGCCGAGAACCAAATTTTATGAAAACAATTCAACATCAGTAAACTACTATAGAAGGTTTATTAATGCACATTTGTGTGATTCTGAGAATGTAAAGTGGATGAAAAATTTTCAACCAAAATTTTGCCATGTAAACTTTGAGCAGAATCTTTCATTCTTTATAACCTCCAATAAACACGGCCTCTGTAAGTGCTTATAAGCTTCTAAGCGTCACCTCTCTGCATTCTTGACACATTCCTCGCTTGAACACATTCCTCGCCTGATTTTTCAAAGAATCCATGATGTCCTTCATACAGTCAAGATTTCCTCTCCCTGCAACAGCAAAGTACCCCCATAACAAGACTGGTCCACCTCCATGTTTGACCACGGAGATGGTGTTGTTCTGCTTATAAGCTCTGGATCCAGTCTGGTCACATCACTCCATAAAACACTCTTCAGGTCTATTCAAATTAATGTTAGCATTTCAAGTCAGCCTTTTATGTTCTTCTTGGTCAAGAGTGGCATTCGGCGAGGTGTCATGACATGAAGGCCATGCTGGTTTAGTGCTCTTAGCCTCTGCACTGAAATGTTTTTTTTCTCCTTTCATCAGGTGATCTTATAAGTCTTTGGCAGTAAATTGAGGGTTTTCTCAGTTGCTCTGATCAAGCATTTTATTCCCCTTAATAACACTGTGCTTTTTCTTCAACGCCCTTGAAGGTTTTCTGGTACAAAAGATTTTAAACTTATGAATAAGGCTGCCAGCTGTGTCTCTAGAAGCTTTTAGTGTTTTGGAAATCTTCATGTAGCCTTAGACTTTCTAACGTAAAAAAACCCAAAAACATTTTGTTCTCTACAACTTTTGTGAGAGTTCTGTTGACTTGGCCACATTTGCTACTTTTTTTTGCTAACTTTTGCACATGTATGGGCTAAATGTATTTATATGAAACAGCTCAAGCTAATTCAGTATTGTTATAGAGTTTCTAAAGGCTTAAATGTGTTTTAATACAATTTGTACCACACCATACAAATAAGTGACTTAAAACAGCAGCGCCGAATAGGGGCTGAATAATTAAGACAATGACTATTACAAAAAAAAAAATTATATATTGACATCACTCTCAATTTGCCACTAAACTGCTATAGATGCAATTTTTAAAGGGGTCCTATTATGTTCTTTTACAAAGTCTTGATTTTGTTTTGGGGGTGTACTAGAACAGGCTCTCATACTAGGTTGTTCGAAAAACACATTATTTTTCACATATTTTACATTATTACAACACCTCTCTCCCCATTCTGGCATGAACAGCTCGAATAGTTCCTGTATCAAATGAAGGCCCGCTGCCAGATCGGGTATCGGGTCAGATGGTTAAGCCCCACGAAAGGCACAAAAACATTATAAAGCACCATAAAGTTTCCATGCACTATATTCCAAGTGTTCTGAAGTCGTTCCATTGTTTAATGTTAAATTCAAGTTCACATTAACTCTTCTCTCCGCTGTGGCTGTCTGTCATCCTCCATTCAGCATTTAAACTGGCGTCGTGTTTGGTTACGTCAAGCTGATGAAACTCTCTCCAAGATGATTCAATATTCCTATTATTATACTTGATCTGCAGATAAATATCAATGGTTTTGCATAAAAGAACTTTATCTTGCTGGAGTTTAGTGCTATTTCTAAATTGTGTTACTTTCTACCAGGTGTCTGTTATATCACAACACCGGAGTAGAGAGTACTACTCGCACACAGTAACTGAAAATTAAAACTGTTAAAAGAAAAGACTATCACAGATATAATACACTACGCATCAGTATCTCTTCTTCTCTTTGTGCTATGAACTTTTCTATGCGGACTAAATTGTTAATTGTTAATAGCCTTTCTTGTTCTTGTTTGGACAATTTTTGAAAAATGAAATTTAAACATGGGACAGTTACATTTTTTAAGGCAGGGCTCAGCGATGCGTCAACTAAGCCATGCCCAAATTTAGTCTCTCATCAAGTCCATTTGGTAATAAAATAGTAATCTTAATGGCTTCACCAAAATCCTTCCATATAAAAGTAGGATCCACCCAGCATTCATCAGCTACCTGAAGCCTAACAGCATTATGGCACAGTGAAACTGAGTCCGTGCAGGTGAGTGTGTCGACATGACCCAGACCTTGAGCTACAGCACACCACATTTCTGTCTAATTCGTCAAGAACACTGCAGGAGCCCTGAGCACTGAAGCACTCTGGAGCGCAGTCAAAAACAATATGAAGCGGAGAGTGTGATGCTGACATAACATACGGATCTCATGCTGAATTTATGGAGGGAGACGCCCTTCTAGTGCTTTTCATTATTCCTTTTAAATATCAAAATACCATAATGGAAGCCAAGAAGTGTCTCTTTTTGCTAGAAGCAAAATGTGCAAATATTAAGAAAAGTGGAGTGTTGAGAGAGAGACAGAGAGAGAGAGAGAGTGAAGCTAATCGGAAACATGAAAGAGCAGCATAGTAACACAAATAAAATAAACTACCCGCACAATTAGGGGTAAGCCTTTGGTTTCCTCTCAGTTATAAACAGAAAAACGGCAGGAGAACATAATCACTCAATTCCTTCTCTTCAAAGTTTACATGGCACGTTAAAGCCTTTTCCACCTCTTTATTTTTGAGACCTCTTGGATTACTCCTTTAGTATTAATATGAAGGAAGCCGAGCAGCAGCAGAGAGAGCTCTGGGTTGTCTCTCCCTCCTTCATTTGAAAAATTACGCTTCAACATTAAACTAAGCCATGGATAATATCATACCTCATCTGATTCATAAATATGCTTTCCATAAAAACACTCTGCCAGTGTGAAATATAAATGAGAGAGTAAAAACTCCATGAAATGATTAGGTGAATGGATTCTGTGATGGGGATCTAAAATCCCTGTGAGGGGAAACATTGGTGCCCCAGTTTGCATGGACACCCGGCCTGATGCAGCCCAGTCCATGACTCACACATTGAGGCTTGTAAACACACATTTTTCCCTTTTGGTACATGCTCAGGACATACGAGGATAAATCTGAGGGCATGGAAAAGCATGACCATGTGACACACTAAATGAATCCATTCTTTAATCAGATGTGTGTCAGAGTCTGGCAAAAGGCCACAGAGGCGGCTAGATGGCCCTGGTCTGACAGTTTAACAGTGGTAAAGAGACTATGGGACCGTCTCACCCACAAAACATTACATTTGCCCACCTCTTGGGCCCCACTGTGCCACTCTCACACACTGTAATTTTCCTATACTAGGCTCTGGGGACATCTTTTCATGGGTGGGCCACTGGTCTCTCTTTCTTTCTAACACATTCTTCTTTTTTCTGTCTTGTCTCGCCTTGGAATTTTTTTGTGTGGGATCATGGGCCACTAATGTCTTCCCCATGAGATAAGCCTACGCAGTATTATAAAATAAATGGAGATAAATAAACAGTGACTGAGTACAAGCTTTGCATTTTTCCCTAAATTTTTTATTAACCTTTAGCCATTGGTTGCTTTCATCATTAGTGATACTCAATAAGGTGAACATTTACTATTGTTCATAGTAATGGTTGGGAATTTGAGCCAGCCTCAATGCTACAGACATGCATTTTACCTCAAATCATGTGGCTTGGGGAGAAGCCAGGAAAAATAAAATAAAAACAAAAAAACACCAACTGTAGCAACCACCAGGGTTGTGTGCCATTCAGAATTGAATTGAATGTCTCTTAAAACCCAATTTAGTTTCAGAATTTGAACTGAATTTGAACTGAAGTTGTTACAACCCTGGCAACCCCATATCAACATTCTAAACAGCACAGAAAACCTTAGCAACAGCATAGCAAAGCCATGGCAACCACCCACAACACTCTAGCAATGAGGAAAGAACTACAACTACTTCAGAAAAATAGGAAAAAACAAAAAAAGTATTTCTCAAAGCACACAGACTAGTACATGCAGCTGCCTTGCCTAAGGGCCAAAAAGTTTATTATCCTACCTGGGATTCAAACCAACAACCATATGATCCTTTGAGTGGAGCCCCCATGTTACTAAAGATGACCATTTCCATTAAAGGGCTCTTAGAATGCCAATCAAACTACAAGTGCTGCTGTGGATGACTGAGATCCATCCCTCATTTCAAACTAAGCTGAACAAAACACACTACTTTATCTCTCTGCATGAGCACAAAGAAACACACACAGAGGCATAAGGGCTCATGGCAGACAAGAGCTTATGACACAGAACCAGGTGTCAGTGCAATCTTCTGTTAAACAAGAGCTGAGAACAACAAACATACACTGCTGGCCTTAGGTAATGGTGATAAATGGTGATTTTGTTTTTTAAATCCTTAAGAGACAGAACATTTTTCCTCTCATAGACTGGTCAATGACAGACATGCAAAGCTGCATGGGGAAACTCCGCATATCTTGAGATATAACTCCACCCCCGGCTCACTCAGGCTTCTCTGATTGAGCTCAGTCGGAGGGCCAGAGAGTCAACACTGCCCCCTCCTGCCTGCCTGGACGAAACTAGTATCACAACAAGTTCAGACATGCCCTGAGTGGGTGTGTGTGTTTTTCGAGCAATGCATACCCATGGTGGGTAACAAAACAAAAATATGTATAGCGTGCCTATCAATTGGAATTGAGCCTGGCCATTTTTGTTAATAAGTAATCACCTTCATTTTTTGTGCTGTCATGTAAAAATGTTAAATGGTAGCTTTAATACACACTAAAGTCTTAAACAAACAGAGCCCCCTCAAAAGGACTTAACTGAGAGAAGTGACTCAATGCAAAGTACATAAAAATTACAATAAACTCCAGCCAATGCGCCAAGCAGGAGTAACGGAGAAAGATTCACTCTCAATGTTCTGTCAACAAGCACCCTAAGAACATATTTCTCAAACATATGAAGTCTATTCACTGCTTTCATTTTGAAATGTGTTCATTAGAATAAAGGCATTGCTGTTGATCAGGCTTTGGCAAGGCAGGGTGGCAATATTGCTGCTAGACTTCAAAGTGTATCTGCGTGACAAACCACAACAGGCCAAGTAATTTTTTTTTCCTGCAAGGAATATCACAAGTTCCAGATTTAATCTAACCACCTCTACAAATCTCTAATGTCTTGATGAAAGCCATGTGTGTTTTTAAATTCAGAGGCCTTAACCCTTTCTACTCCTCAAAAACTTTGTGTTGAAGTGAGACACTGGACCATTTCAGCAGACCTACAAAAATAAAATCGAGCAGTCAATGATGTTGCACTATATGCTGCCACTTTCTGAAAGAGACACATTGGTTCATAGATGGAAGCACATCTTGACTTTCTTCTGGAACACTACATTGAGTCAAACACTGTACTGTCGACAAACAAAAACACCTCCCTTTTCTGTGGAGGGACCAAGAGAGACCGTCCCCTGTGCTACTGTTTCGTGAACGCTGGAGTGCAGACCTGTAATGCAGGGTGTTATTGTTCTAGCTGAGGCTAATCAAAGTGCCTCAAACAGACAGCAGAAGGGTTGTGGAGAGCAGGGACTTGGTCTTTGGACCAGTGCACACAGGGTCAGACACACTGAGTTACTTTTAACGAGTACAATCCATTCTCATTCAGATGTTTCAATCCAGATTTCTATACAATGGAAGACTTGACTCAAGAGATGTTAGGTCAAACTGTGGGTGGGGAATCCAGCTGACAGAGTAAAGGAAAACTGAAAATCCTGCTTTTTCTGTTCAGCTCTTTACACCTTACTCAACCAGTTGTGAAACTTACGATGTGCTTGTGAGGCAATGAGTGCGGTTTAAGAGAAGGTGTAAACACCCTTACTAACACACACATCATGGCAAGAAACTGATTTATTAATAAACTTCAAAACACATGGCTTGCGTGCACTTCAGCAGCCTCAGCTAAAGATTTCATGAGCATCAAGCTTGGCTTGTAACATGATCTTCTATTGTTCAACCCAGCAGCCCAAGTGCTGTTAAGTGCTGGTGTGGAATGGTTTACCACAAGACCTCAGGACAGATGCTTTTGCACTCCAACTTTCTCTCCCAACTTCATTCTCCCATCTCCATTAATTGCCATGTTCCAAGCAAAACCTCAAATTAATTTATTTTGCTCAGACTGACAACATTGTACAATATTACTGTTAT
Organism: Sinocyclocheilus rhinocerous; assembly: GCF_001515625.1. Lineage (NCBI taxonomy): Eukaryota > Metazoa > Chordata > Actinopteri > Cypriniformes > Cyprinidae > Sinocyclocheilus > Sinocyclocheilus rhinocerous. The sequence goes on from NW_015666595.1 coordinate 1,363,867, forward strand.
CTTTTTATTCTACAATCCTACAGGTGACATTCACATTACAGGCATGATTGAGTCCAATGTTCCTGCAGTGAGAGACCCAGTGGATTTGAGAGCTTTGTGAATATCGGTACCTGTTTTCATTATCATCTTTTTAAGGACAGTTTTTGCATCCTAGCATAAGACCTTTGTATTCCCCTGTTGCTATTGCCAGTTAATCATCCCACAGTGGTCTGGTGATCCAGTGTAAAGTCAAGTCTGTTGATCCACCAAACGTCGTCAAGCTCCTTTCTTCTAGAATTACCTGTTAAAATGAAGATGGCTGGAAATGTTGCTTGAAAATTAAGTTGAAAATTAAGGGACGTGGTCAAGAGGATTATCTTCTACTTTATTGAAGATGGCCGATTCAACAAGTGGGGAAATTAGGTTTGTCTTGGGGATATGGTAAAGAAGCACAGGGCATCTCTCTAACATCCTGCTTTGATGGACTGATGAAGGACTGATGAATGGACGAATTACATTGGATCGCTTAGCCTGCTACATCCACCAAAGTTTGTCAAGATCCTTTCTTCTAGCATTACTTTCTACCTTAGAGAAAATAGTTGAATCAATGAGGGAAAAATTAGGTTCATCTTGGGGATGTGGTGGAAAAAACTTGAAAAGCATCCTGCTGTGACAGATGCATGAATGAAGCTGGGTCACTAAGGTCTACTGAAGGGACAGTGGCGTCCATCCTCTTATCACAATTTAAATACCAATATTAGGCAACAGGATGTCTCAATAAGCGATGTGCTTAGCTTGACTCGACTGCAGGGATTCAAGATAGGGATGCTCATTTTAACCGGTAAACTGTTAACCGAACGTAAGAATTTTGACCAATTAATACAATCAGTTAAATGGTTTAAAAGTCATTTATTTATTTATTTATTTTCAGTAATTTATCAAACTATTTTAAAAGGTTTGCTGCATGGTTAAAATTCGCTACGCGTATAAAAAAATTGAATTTTTTTAGAGAAAAAAACATAGCCTAAGTCGCGCATTTCGTTGAGAAATAGGCCTAATGCCGACGCGAAATGTTTACAAACATTATATTAAACAATGTAAACATAGCTAGGCTATTTTAGTTCCCATCACTCCACAACAAATCCTTTCAATTTAACAGTATTTAGAAAAGAACAATAATAAAAAATATAAGAAGCTATAGCGATATAAATGCACAAGCCAAAATTAATGATCATTTAGGCTAAAACGAAACTGAAACCAACGTTGGGACTCTCATTCGACACAAAATCAAATGTTTCCGTATTTGCGATGTATTTGAATGCCAAAATATTATTTATTATGTACTTCACTTGCATTCCAATATCCACGTAAAACAAAATGTTTTACATCACGGCAGTAAGGTGATAATGCTTAACGGCACAGATTTTACTACATATTTAAACTGAGCAGTATTTTTTTTTTCATATGTTTGACTGACTGTATTTTATTATGGTAATGAACATGCAAAGCTTAACAGTGCGCGCACATGCGGCGCCAGCGCAATCACTTGAATTTTTTCCTTCTAACAGTGGAAGAAACTACTCCTTCCTTTTAGCCATAAAGATAATCAGAATTGTAAAAGGTTTGCTTTTATTTGTGTACATTCACAATAAAAACAAATCTTTGTACTTTTGTAAAATAGGCCTAAAGAAAATAGTCTTGGTTTCCTTTTGCGCACCACAAAAATTAACTGAAACTCTGCATAGGCTACTTGTTGCACAGTTTTTTTCTTTTGTTTTCTTAATTTATTATTTAAGTAAAAATATATTTCTCCTATAGGCCTATTTATCGTTATACAGTATATATAGCCTAGCTTTATTATGTTTTTCTCCGCTGGCAGAAGTGCTGCATGCGTGATGTGATATGATGACCATGTGAATCCTTGTGTTATGTTGTCTGCTGCTTTTTGCGCATGTAAAATTAATCCCCGGAAAACAAATGTTAGTATTTTTAACGGGTCACAGACACTTATCCTTTCTAATTTATTTCAATTCTAATTTAAAATAATCTTGTCGGTTAACGGTTAATAATCAGTTAACGAGCGTCGGTTGTCGGTTAGGAAAAATAACCGAAATGAACATCCCTAATTCAAGATGATAAGTGGTGGTTTGCATCCTACATCAGGTTAAACTAGAGATAAAGTTTGCAATCAGGTCAACTGAACCAAAATGCTCTTCATTCCCACCAAAAAGATATCTGTTTCCCCATCCAAACATTCCAAAATTCTCATCCAGTGGAATTAACTGCTGGATTTTCAAGCCAATAAATTACAGATCTTGAACGACAGTCTAGCTCCAGCTGGGTTGCCTGGCCTTCACAATCACTCATAATGGCTGCATTCATAACAGATGGCAGAGAGCATGTGGACACAGAGCGGTGAAAACAACCACTGGCCATATGTTGGTAATGACCGAGTTAAAGGCAGGGAGGACATGGTCTTTTCACCGATGCATGCTCTCTTCCTCCTCTTCTCTTCCAAACAGCCCCTAAATGGTGCATGAGGCTACCCATAAACCAGAGCCTCGCCCTCAGCTACCAGATGGCACAGACAGGAAAATTGAAACGGATGCACTTACTCCATCTTGTCCTTTGTCTTGCAAGCAGCTGCACAAACATGGAGCATGCAGAAATGCATGCTATGCTATGCTTGAGTTAAGTGTTTTGTGATGCTAAATGACAGCACCCCAATATGATGGCATTACGCATGCTACTTTTGCCTGGTAGAAAGCACATCTACTTCTTCAACCTTATCAAAGGGCATAGGCCAAACAGAGGAAAACAAAACAGGATTACAGGAAAACTTACCACCAATCTAACCCCAAAGACTCAGTCATTACATGCCTTTCTGATCAAAACCAGATTTTTAAATCACTCCTAATATCAGAATAATATTACTTGGCTGGACTGAAGGACAAAAAGCCTTAAAAAAATAAAGTAGTGAACCACTGTCGATATTATCGCTGCAATAACACGCACATTTATTCCAATAACTATTTAGTGACACTAAAGGGTTGACAAGCAGGTTGAGTTTCCATGACAGAGAAATCCAGGCAGCAGGCTCTGTTTCTGTTTACAAGTTGGCTCAAGAAGTTTAAATCCCCTGTCAAACAAAGTGTTCTTTTTTCTGTCTTTTAATACTGGTTTTGCAGAAAATTAATTATAGTATCCACCTCGACAGGGTACGACGAGGGCATTCTTCCCCGCACCACTTTCCATAACAACACTCACGGCTCTAGAGAATACTCTGGGCTGGAGGAGTTTTCATTTGGCACGAATTCATCTAAGGAAAAAAGCTGGAGCTCTTCCAAAGACAATATTTGTCAGAGAAGCCTCAATTCAGACCTAACAGTGTTTATTAAATTGGGAGCTGCTGTACTGCTTTTTTCATCCTCTGATCTGCATGTACTTTGAATCAGCTTCAGACTGAATTTGAGAGTTGTTCCTTTTTCCCTTGCTCTGCAGTCTCTTTCAAGTCTGCCGTAAACAACTGATTAAAGGCACTGCGTTTTAATCAGACACAACAGATGTGAAGTCAGATGACCGTGGGAGTGTTACGTATTGGTTTTGATTCAGTCATTTGACGACTACTGATATCGAATCAATGGGTGACATGGGGCATGGCTTTTCAGAGGAAAAGTTCATAGAGATGTTTACAGGAACATTAGCCTAGCTTATTTTATCTCCAAATAAAATGTTATAGGTGCTGGCATGAACTTAAACAGACCTCATAATCTCCCCATGCTGGATCTTCAGCTGCCTAACAAACAATGGAGAACAAGTTTTATTGTTCTGTTGACAAATGCTTTAATTAAAATGGGTGCAGAAGGAGGGTTAAAACTGCACTAAATAACCGATCCAAGGCCGACCTCCACAGCCGAACACTTTTGCCCCAGGGGGTAGGAATCAAACCTACTCTGCAAACAGGAACCTTCAGCTCACAGCTCAGAGGGTCAGAGTCGATTCAAAGCCATCCGATTGGGTGAAAAGTAACCATGGAAACATTTGAATAACCACAGGGACCGCTCAGATACTTGAGCAGGCTGTTAGCACCGTGTTTAAACATTTAATGCCCCCTCTACACAGAGACCTAAGAGTCTCTTTCCAAGTCACAGAGTTGGAGCACATCCAGGCGAAGACTTTCTGACTCGCAGCACCTGCAGATCTCAGCTGGGGGGAGGAACAGACACGGTTGCATGTTCAAAAAAACTATATCTAGATCAACTATACTGCACCAACCACACTTCCCCAAACAAACACGATCGCTCAGGAAACACCCCTTCTCATACCAAAACACATGAAGCCTACTGGTCTCCATGTACTTTGTGTCTGCAGCATGTTAGGCCACAAGTGTGCATGGGTGTGTCTCGCTCCAAGCCGGTATGTTTACTTTTTATGGTACACGTGTCTGTTGTGTACGTGCACAGCATGCAGCATGCATGTAAGGCTGTATTTACAGCCTTTTTATGAGATCATATGCACAAGGTCTGATTAGGCAACGTGCAGTGTTGTCTTGCAGATGTTAACCTAGCGCTAAGTACGTTCTAAGGAAGACTGGCATGTGTATAAAGAAGTCATATTATGTTTATCTGGGGAGAGGTTACAAGGTCATTACACACTTTTTCAATATGAGCTGTCACGCTCTTACTCCAACCACAAGTCCAGAGCGTTTAACAAAAGCCCTGCATTCAGGGGAAGAACGCTAACCAGCTTGCATTAAAAAAGCGCTTCCTTGTGCATGATCCAAATTAGTTTTAATCCTCAGATTAGTAAACAGGTTTTGCTATTCAAGTCAAATGGCAAACGAAAAGGAGTGAAACCTCATATATAATGCACCGATTTACAGGTCACGTTGGCACCGCCTAGAAAAACTAATGTGCTTTTAAAGGGGTAGTTCAATCTAAAATATCAAATCTGTCATAATTTCTGCACTCTCATGTTGTTCTAAACCTGTATGACTTTCTTTCATCTGTGGAGCACAAAATATGACATTTTGAAGAATGTTTTTTGTCCACTAAAGGATGGTCAGTATAGGGGACCCCATTATCTGTCATTGTATGGACTAAAACACGGTTACTTCCCAAAATATTATCAAAAAAGAGGATGAGTAAATGATGACCGAATTTTTATTTTCTTGGTGAACTAGCTTTTAACAAAGCTGATGAAGTCTGCTCTGTGTTTATTTAAAGGTATAGCAGAAATAATTTAATTCTCATGCAGAACATTAAAGCTTCACTTGAGCATTTCATTGGCCCCTGAGCAGCAAACACAAACCAGACAGAGCTGAGAGTGAGGTGAAACAGGAACTTCAATTTGACCTATTTCACAGAGTTCATTTCCTGTTTTGCCCACTCGCGGAGAGACACGTGAAACAAGACACCAAAACACTGTTAATGAATGTGACCACAGAGAGCGGATGCCACAGCCCCGTATAATAAATGCCAATAATAAGACTTGGTTTGAAACAATAGACGCCTTAACACAGCCAGGTTCAATGTACGTAAATCCCGTGTTTTTCTTTGAAGATCAAAGCGGTGTAAATAGCAGACTCCTATACGCTCCAGTTTAAAGCTTAGCCAGTGTGCACACGCTAAATGAGCTGAAGTGCTCCCCTGGCAGAAAAAAAAGCATTATCTTAAAGGGGTCATATGATGCGATTTCAAGTTTTCCTTTCTCTTTGGAGTGTTACAAGCTGATTGTGCATAGATAAGATTCCTGAAGTTGCAAAGACTAAAGTCTCAAAACCAAAGAGATATTACCCGTTACACCAATGATATCTGTCGCTGCCCCACCTACTGTGCTGCAATAGTGGGGTGAAATGTTCTGTGCTATGTTAATAGAAAATGAATGGGAGGCTAAAAAATGTTGTTCCAGGACATTAATTTTCAGGAAGCAGTTTATTTTAAAATCCACTCAGACAGAAACAGGTTCTGCATTTATTTTCAATGTATATATCATCCCAGGGTGTTTTAGGCAGCACTTTGAGAGCTCTCTGTCTGCACAGAGCAGCTCAGTGAGTTGAAGGATTATTCAGAGGATAGGAACTTTATGTTTCCTGCACCTCTTGCTCAAAGCCAATTCAGTCCAGCGTGGCCAATTCAATTGAAAACCCAGACAGAATCTGTTCCAAGCAGGCCAAGAGCCATTCTATGAGAAAACTGAATAATTAGACCGATTAAAGAGCTCTGATTCTGCGCAGGCACTGTGGTGAGGTTCGTCTGGTGGGGGAGGGGGTGTTTTCAAGTTAACAGATTCCTTTAGTAACTATGACTAAGTCTGTCCCGCTTCACCGGCTAGTAAGGGCCCATTATACATGCCCAGTGAAATGTGTTTAGCAGATAACAGAGATTTAGATGTCAGAAGAATTCAAATTAGAGTTCTGTCTTTTTTATTTATAGTGTGAAAAACAAGTGGGCAGAATTACTGCTGCGAAATACATGTGGTTTATCAATATTTTTGCTCATATTCTGCTCATGTGGCAAAACTCAGTGACCACACTAACTGCAGCTAGTGCTAAATAACTGTTCTCTATGTACAAAAAAATGAAGCACTACAGTACAAAGTACTTTAAAGAACTCAAAGACTTTAAAGCGTCTATGTTTGCAACACATCTCTAAAATTAATTGCTTTAGGTAATTTTACACAGACACATGGACCAAAAACAAGCAGTTTAAAGACAAAAATATACACAGTGGAGCCCAAAAGACTGAGACCAATAGCAAAAATGCTTCTGAGGTATTTTGCAATTTCCTAATGATAAAAAAAAAAAATAATAAATGCATGAATTAATTACAAATTGACATCATAGTTTGCATGAAAAAAGTTCAATTTGAAAATAAAATCAATTTGAAAATAAAAAGATTTAAAAAGATTTTTTTTGAATTTCAGAACATTAGAAAAACCTAAAACTGTTTTTTTTTCTGGTTTAAATGAAAAATAACTATGGTCAGAGACTTTTGCACCCTATTGTATTTTTATGGAAAATGTTTGATGGAAAATGTTTTTTTTTTTTTATGAGGTATGGGTTGTGACATCTGTAGGTGTGTTCTCCACAGCTGTTCAGATATGGCAGGCCCACTAAAAGACAAGACAGTCCACTGCACACAGATGTCCTACAGCGACAAACACTCACACAGTTTCCCACAAGAGAAACATGCTACACCCCTTCACTCCAGATGGGACCTCCCTTCCCAGAAGAGGTGAGGCACCATTCTCACCCTGCTTACGGTTGCAGAATATTAATATATAAGTATATAAAAGCAAAACTGTAGCCATTCTTCACAGCACTTTTCATATAATATCTTAATATTGTACACACAGAGACTGTTAGTGCAAAATAATTGCTATTAAAATGATGTATGCCAACTCTCCCTTAAGCATCCCAACAACAGCTACTAGTGTCATTTGCTAAATGAATTTTTGCTTGTCATTTGAGCCAAATAAATATATCTCAGTATATTTAACCAACAAACAGAGTTCAGAGACTGAAACAAACTTTCGACGAGTTTTAGTGAATCATATCAGATGGTCCTGTGTAGCATAAGCGCTCCCTTGTGGCAATCACAAAACTCACAAAAGTGATGAGCTAGGCCCATTACTTTTTCATTTCATCAAATCTGCACTTTTGGATTCACTTTCTCTTGTTAAGAGCCAGACACAATTTGTTTTGCTGATATTAAACAGAAGCAGTTTCTATGGAAAACAGCCTCCATTAATTGGACGCCTGTGAGGTTCTGTGCTAATGCCATGAGGTTCAAGTCACGGTTTGGAGAGGGTACCTGTTAGTTGTAATTACCCTTAAAACGCACAGCTGGATTTAAATGGCAGTAAAACAGCAGCAACAGGTGTGAGGGCTGTTGAGGTCAGCTTCCATGTCAGTCACACAAAACACATCCGGCCATAAAGTCACTACCTCACACCAAGGTGTGCATGCACGCCGCTGAGACTGCAGCTTAGTTACGGTACAATCACGATCCCAGCAGATGGCAACAAAGCAGTTCCTTTAGACTGTAGACTAAACAAATAGACTACTAGACAAATACCAGTGTCAAAAGACGCCCTGGAAGTGACTGGGCTTCTTCAGTGGAAACTGAACCCAGTGGGAAGGCCTGACAGAGCTGGAAACGAGCGAAGGAGATGGCGTGTTTGTACAAGTGTTTGAATCTGGCTAGCCACCGGACATTTTTCTTAATGAAAGAGGTGACTTTTAAAAATCGCACCTCCCTCCACGGGCCTCCGATGCACAGCTTCCCGAAACCACGAAACTTTCCAATAGCCTGATGCTTCACCCTCTTGGAATCCCTCCAAAAAACACACCGCACAGGTGCATTTGCTCTGAAGTTCGCAAATAAATTATTTCACTCTTGATCGCTACTAAGTCTGAAGACTATTAGCATTCCAGAGTGGTGGAAATATTCATGAGTTTTCTGCATCTTCATATAATAAATTCTCCAAGACAAAAACAATCTAGTGCAAGCGCATAAATCAGCCTAAATTACTTTGTCACAACTACAAAAACGGTATGTAAACTATTGACGACTCAGTCAGTGGTGCCAATGATATTTTGCCTTTTTAAAAGTATAGTTCACCCAACACTCTTAAACACTCCAAAAGGGGGTTTCACAGAGAAGCCATAGAAAAACCATTCTGGGTTCCCGAAATAACCTTTCAGTGAACAGTTCTTAAAAGAACCTTTAACTATCACTCTAAAAAATAAAGGTTCTTCATTGGAATTGATGGTTCCAAAAATGGTTCTTCCATGGCATCAGTGCAAAACCCCCCTTTTGGAACATTTATTTTAAAGAGTAATTATAAAGAAATTTTTTTGTGCAATGGAAAGGTTCTACACCCTTAAAAAAAAAAAGGTTCCAAAATATTATTATTATTTTCACAGTGATGCCATTGAAGAATTGTTTGGGGTTCTGGGAAGAACCTTTCAGTGAACAGTTCTTAAAAAAACTTTTATTTTTATTTATTTATTTGTTTGTTTGAAGAACCTTTTGTGCAATGGAAAGGTTCCAAGTTAAAGTTATTTTCATGGAAACACAGGTGGCAATTAAAAACCTTTATTTTTGGGGGTGAAGAAGTACAATTAAAATACAAAAGGTTATACTTTGAAATTAAAAGACTGAAACAATTTGACCCCATTAACTTTTGTATTTCTCATTTGTAAGTCAGTTTGGATTAAATGATTTTCTAAATGAATAAATTTAAATATTGATTTTCACTGTATGGACAAAAAAAAAAAAAACACTGACACATTTCCAAAATATATATATATTTTGTTTTCCACAGGAAAAAAATCAAGTCATGATCAGGTTTCAGAACAACATAACTCTGGTTTTGGGTTAACTATGTTTTTGTTTTTTGTTTTTGTTTTTTTTTATATCTGGGGTTACAAACAATAATTTCCTACATCTGTTTTTAAAGCTACAGACTATTTTTCCAGAATGAGAATATAATTGTGACTATATGTGCAAAACAAATGAGGTTGGATGCTTCTGAGCTATTCCACCATATTTATCAATGATATTTTAAAGAAATGAATGCAACCTGATAGCTCCCTGGTTTAAGTCACAAACACTCACCACCTGCTGAGGCTGGGGAGAGGGGCGGCTGGAACCTCGATGCAAATCAATCAGCAGGCTAGTTCAGATGAGGACACTGGCAAACGCTCCTCAGGAGCTTGCGTGTCGAGAGGCCTGGCGTGAACTGTGGAACCAAAGCTCCCTGCCAGCCCGCTCCATAACTAAAGTTGATTTAGACTGAGGGCCTAGAACAGAATTAGGTTTCATCCTCTGTCATGCATTTTCATAGTGATGTTTTGAGTACTGCGGCCCTGGGCTTTTTTGTCTGAATCTATGTAACGCAAGATGAAGAGCACAGCAGGATGAAATGCAGTCCTCTCAATTTCAGTCTTTCCCTCCAAACACTAAGAAAAACAAATCTAATGTTCGCTAAACTGACCTTGGTGTTATTTAGTACGGTAAACGTTCTCCTTCACGTTTCCAATTTGTTATTCCTTAGCGAGCCACTCGAGATTATAAATGGAGAGCCGAGAGAGGCATGGAGATATATATATATGCAATGAGGGAATTCTTTTTTCACTGTTACATCATGATTTACATACTGAACAAATAGTCTCCTGCTTCCAAGTATGAAACCTTGTCCCAACGAGGCTTTCAATGATTTTACGGTGAGTGCAAAATATTATGAAATGTGTTAAATAAAAGAAATGCAATAAAAAAAAGAAGGCTTTATGCTCCCTATAGCCTAATAAACATCTGATGCCAACATGCAATGTTCTGACAGAACAGGGAGCTTGAATACACATACCTAATATTGTTTAATTTGAAAGGTGGGCATTGATATTTGGGTCAATGTCAAATAAAAGAGTCCAAGATAAAGAAAAGTAAATGTTAAACAAGCTTAAGCAATGTAATTTGTATTTACGTTGGTTCCATATGGTTATGAATAGCTTGTAAACAACATTTTCACGACAATTTTCACAATTTAATGACTCCAAAATTGTCATGTGGTGTAACCATCAAGTAAAAAGTAACTTCTTATTTATTTTCCAAAAAGTTTTAAAATATATTTTCAAGGTAAATATTTTTATTTGTTTGAATATTTTTTATTTGTATAAATATTTTTTATTTGTTTGTACAAATAAATAAAAAAATTGGAGTGGTTGTACCATTTGACATTTTATATCCTGAACTAACTTTGGCATGTCATAAAAAGGCCAAATTGTCTGATATTTTAAGAGACTTAACACAGCATTATGATGGGTCCTGTAAGGTGTCCTCTGTGGGTGTCCTTTATTATTTTCCTCTATATGTCGGTTGGGACATTGATTTGAATTATTTTTTATTTAAAACTGCTTTTATATAATTGTTTTTGTATGAAATTATTACAATAAAAAATATTTATAATATATTTATATATGCTTAAATATATGGTAAATAACTATTTTAGGGTTGTAGTAAAAAAAAAAAAAGATCTGGACATAATGTTAATTTTATGTCAATGATGCAACTATTAAATGATGTTATTCTCTTCAAATGTACAATAATTGCACCACGGAGAAAATCCTGAGAGTGACAAAGTGTTTAACTAGTCCGCCCTTCACATGTAAAGGAATCTCAGAACACCAATAAATGACAATTATCTGAAATTTCATATGTTTGACTTAACAGTCAAAACGTCCTTTGCAGTTCCACAAAAATAGCTTATCATTGTAAGCCTGTGCACTCTCACTGTCAGGAGCCAATCCACAGTAAAAGCAGAAAAATGGACCCATGCCAAAATCAGTCAATATGATCTTGTCTTCTCGACGTAGACTTTAGTTGGCTTGACCGATGAGCTGGATTTTCAAAACTGGAATTCTCATGGTAGGGATATGTGATTTTAGATATACACACAGTCTGTTTCCCTTGAGGGAATGAAAAAGAAAGGACAATAATGCTCTCTTTTTGGACTGACTATGAGGAGTCCATCAGCAGTTCATCTTGGTGTCACATCACTTCCCATATAACTAAAGTTCCTCACGACTGACCCAGTTAGTAGACAACACCTGTAGTCTCCATTCAAAACATCAGCAAGCCAGAGTGACAGTTTGCAAAATGTCTGTCTGATACATTTTTCTTCAATCATACAGGTCGGAAAGTATAGTCGGCATCAGTTACCAAACAGATCCACAAAATCCAAGATTGTCTGGGATTAAACATTACATTTAAATCTGGAAATAAACAGAAGGTTTTTGCATTTTGAAAAATTCCAAAACGGAGAAATGTTATGACATGAAATAAAAACCACAATAACAGCGGCCAGTTTGTACAGTTGGTCAAATGTTCTTGCTTCCAAACTCAAGATCCCCTGCCAGTGGTGTAACTACAGACAGTGCAGGCAGTGCAGCCGCACTGGGCCCGTGCCGCGGGGGGGCCCCGCAGCGCACGCGGGCCCTGCCCACATTGCAAGCGACTATATTAATATAAATGAATAATAAATGCATTAATAATATTAATTATGTGTGTGTGCTTCAGTGGTCTAGTGGTAGAACTTTTGTCAAGCATTTCTGAGGTTTTGGGTTCTAATCCACCCTCGTGTAGTTTTTTTTTCTCTCTCATTAAAACCAAAGTTGTTCATCAGTGATTGTATATCAAGAGCAAGGACATGTTTGTGTGCATTTTGTTTTGTGCTTTTACCAGAACAAAGCGTACGATCGTCTGTGTGAAGACTGCGCATTGTGCGAGATGTCGCAAAAAGTGGCGGGGGTCGTGGGGACACATGTCCCACCCGTAAATAAAAATATAACACAGAATGAATAGTCTTGTTTTATTTGTTATTTGTCATTTCTACGACTTTCCAAAAAAGGAGACAAATATTTAGATTAACGTCAAATTTGCCGTCACTCCCTCAGCCGTTGTATAGAAACACCCTCCCAGACAGCAACATAGTGTTGGCCCAGATCCGGCCCACATCTGGCCCATGTGAAATCCATGCGGGCCAGATGTAGGCCGGATCTGGGCCAAAACTGTCTGCTGTCTGGGATGTAGTTCCCTTTCATGGGAACTTCGAACTGCGTCCTCTAGGGGTCGCTATGGGGAACGAACTTTTGTCAAGCATTTCTGAGGTTTTGGGATCTAATCCACCCTCGTGTAGTTTTTTTTTCTCTCTCATTAAAACCAAAGTTGTTCATCAGTGATTGTATATCAAGAGCAAGGACATGTTTGTGTGCATTTTGTTTTGTGCTTTTACCAGAACAAAGCCTACGATCGTCTGTGTGAAGACTGCGCATTGTGCGAGATGTCGCAAAAAGTGGCGGGGGTCGTGGGGGCACATGTCCCACCCGTAAATAAAAATATAACACAGAATGAATAGTCTTGTTTTATTTGTTATTTGTCATTTCTACGACTTTCCAAAAAAGGAGACAAATATTTAGATTAACGTCAAATTTGCCGTCACTCCCTCAGCCGTTGTATAGAAACACCCTCGCAAGCAGCGCTAATTCTTTTTTTTTTTTGTCATTTATGTGGGGTCTCCTCGAGAGTGTATGTAGCCTAATGTTAAAGTGATTATATTGCGTTTAATTTTTAATAAAGTTAATTTAGAAAAACGTTTTGAGCATTTTTTGTTCGTTACATGTAAGTTTTTTTTAAAGTAATGACCAAGCGCCAGCGGCAGACAGTGAGCTTATCATAGCCTATGTTTGATCAATTTAGCCTTCTCAAATCATCACGACTTGCCTAAAATAAAATCTATAGATATAAAACAGTTCAAGCATATCACAATGTTAGTTTAAATGTTTAAACGATATAAATGTGCGCTATTAGGCGCATATCTAATCGTTTGTGCGGCGAGTGGAAGCTGAAGCTCTGCAGGACATGGAGGCGCCAGCGCCATCACTCACTTGCATTTTTTTGTCATTACTAAGTTACGCCACTGTCCCCTGCTCCAGGCTCATCTCAAATCATGCAAGAGAACAAGATCATCGAGATTTTTCAAGGACTTTGTAAAAGGTACAAACCAAATACTAAGACATGCAGACCTTCAAAACAACTGCTAGCCAAAGTAGAAATTAAAGCCTGAGTTTGGCATCCAACCAAAGCATTTCTCATCTTTAATGTTTAAAGTCTTTGTTCCAAAACCTAGCATTTTCTTAAATCAAAGCAAAGTTAAGAGGTAGGCAGGGGTTAAATGAAAAAGCAGCTCTTGTTCAAGCTCCCCCCATTATCAGCCCTTCACCCGCCTCCGTTGCACTTGAATCTTTTTGCCACGCGCTCGCGGTTCTTCCCTGCCAACTTTTTTTTTAGTGCGTTCCTCCTCCTCTCTTTCTCTTCACCTCAAACCTGTCAAATCCTATAAGCGAAAACATATTGAACGCACACTATTTTCTTTCTTTCTTTTTTTCCTGTTTTTCACAGGACTGATGGATTTTCAATCTACGAAACATTTGTCTGCATGACATCACCCATGGGTTTTAACTGCATTATTTCACCAGATACTGTACCAAGGAGAGAAACACTTTCATTACCTACATGATTCACTTTGGAAAATGTTCCTCAGATGTCTCCTTTCTCTTTAGTTTAGCTGGTTAATACTAGCAAAAACCCCATCCTTACTTGTCACAATGGCATGTATTTAATTAACTGTCTCATAATAGATTGTGATTACAAAACACTGTCGTGGATGAGATTCCTGGATGCTGACCTTGATAGAATTGCAGTGCATGGTCATCAAATTCTACATGTCACATTTCCTTCTCAAGCAGATCAAACTCTAATAACATGAATTAACTTTACACTATTTTTTAGAGTACCACTGCACATAAGAGTACAAAACTGTCTAAAAGTTTGGTGTCAGTAAGATTTTTTCCCCCCCGTTTGGCAAGGAGGCAATAAAAAAAATTTTTTTTTTAAAAAGGCCAGAAAGACACTTTTATTCAACAGAGAATCCTAAAAAAAAAGGGCTTCCACTAAAATATGTATTCAACTGTTTCCAACAATGATAATAAGAAATATTTCAGCATCGTCAGCATTATTTCTGAAGGATCACTTAAGACTGGAGTAATGGCGGCTGAAAATTCAGCTTTGCCATCGCAGGAATAAATTACGTTTTAAAATATATTAAAATAATAATTTTTACAAATGAATAATTTTTCACAATATTACTGTTTTACTGTATTCTTGATCAAATAAATACAGCCCTGGTGAGCATAAGAGATTTCTTTCAAAAATATTACAAAATTTTACCAACCCCAAAACTTTGAACGGTATAGTGTATAAATATAAATTTTTAAAAAAGTACTTAAAAATTAAATGTTACTAATATAAATAATATATTAAAATATATTTTATTATATGAATATATTATATATTATAAATATATTATATTACTACTAAATTGAATCTTTTGAACTAAATCCCTTGATTTTTGTTCTAAAACTATTAGAAACTTACATTTTTTAATAGAATTAGATGACTAATTTATATAATCTATATGCTATAATTTATATTATTTAATTTAGATCAATATTCATATATTGTGTCAGACATTACAAGCAGCAGCTGTTGCACCACAACTCACCAGTTGACAACCTTATACCAAACTCAATGCAAATGCTTACAAAGAGGTGCGTCAAGGCAATGGCTATGCCTACCTCTCTTCCAGCTTGCAAGGGTAAGTTTAATTTCTTTCATCAGCCCCAGAATTGAATGTAAGAGAAATGAGCTGTTATACCTTCAAACATCACAGAAATACATTTGGTACAAGCAATTTTTTCTCACAAAAAGGGATTTGTTTAACTTTAAAAAAGTAGTAAGTGGGATATTTTAAAGGGGTCATATGATGTGATTTAAATTTTTCCTTTCTCTTTGGAGTGTTACAAGCTCTTGGTGCATAAAGAAGATCTGTAAAGTTGCAAAGACTAAAGTCTCAAATCAAAAGAGATATTCTTTATAAAAGTTAAGTTAAAAGTTAAATTTGCATAACACCGCCCAAATGTTAACACAAAGAAAGAAGGCGTAACTTTTATTCTTGAAGGCGCTGTGTTTCGTTGTGAAAGCGAAACTACTTTGTTTGGTTACACCAAATACACAAAATAATGTTCTTTTTAGCAACATCATATGACCCCTTTAAGGCATGTTACTGTGCCAAAGGTCCCTCTGCTACAGAAATCACTGTAAACAGTTCTGGTGAATAATTACTGTTTTATCATGGTTTGGAAAAACATATCTGATTGGCTCGTGGCTGAGGGATGCCAGCAGACAACACACAGCAGACTCAAGGTAAGCATGTCTTACCTCGGCATGTGTGGAGGGTTATTAGAAGGAAGACAAACAGCATGCTGCTGAGAGACGTGACAGGCCTGAAAGAGCCAGATTGAGCCAAGCGACACCCGCTGATGACAGACAGCCACATGCTCTTTAGAATACCGATGTCCCAGGACGTCTAGAGCAGCATGGGCTGATGCCACTTGAAGGGAAGTGCAGAGCAAACATAAACGCAAAAGTTAATAGGACTGGATAAGGGCTGCTAATCTTACATTTAAAAGGTAACAAGTGACTAATGGAGCAGATAAAGTGCTGCTTGAAATGAGATTTGGTCATAGTGACATTACTTTTACCCTCTAAGCCAAAAATTACACCAGCCATAACAGCCACAGCAATGACAAACAAAACAATGCGTTAACAACAGTTAACATCAATTTGCAATGGCTTATCAGGCATCAATCACCAGGTGTCATGTAGTCTGGTGGTGTGTCACAAATATTTAC
The DNA here is from genome assembly GCF_001515625.1 of Sinocyclocheilus rhinocerous. NCBI lineage: Eukaryota > Metazoa > Chordata > Actinopteri > Cypriniformes > Cyprinidae > Sinocyclocheilus > Sinocyclocheilus rhinocerous. The sequence goes on from NW_015666595.1 coordinate 1,380,158, forward strand.
AGTCTTCTTTGATTCAGTCATTCACCCTTTTGTTGAATCAACCGTGTTATTGACATAACTCCAATCTCAGGTGCCAGACATCACTGCAGTTAACCTGTCTGATGGTAAAAGCATTGCACTGTGAGTTAAAAACCATTTCAGTCAATTGTGTTTTTTTTAAATATATAAATGAGAAGAAGAGAGAAACATATGGACATTATAAATGACTGCAATTGTCACTCACAGAACTCTATAATGTTTTAGGCATGGCAAAGCAATCAGAGAGGCTGGAAGTGATTTCACAGGTCTGTCTTATTCACTTGACTATAAATAATCCTAGAAGACTTCCATGAAGTACAATGAATGAGTGTCTGATACAGATGAGCCTTAAATTTTACAGCTACATATTAAAGTTACAGTGTGTAAACCATACAACAAAAGCTAAGTTTTTCAAAAATGTTTCCTATCGTTGTTTAGATAAACAGGAAGTCCAACCCCAAACTTACACCACTGGTTGAGCCTGAAGTTGATATGACAAGATGCAAGCTATTATTTTTCCCTTATTGAAAAGTTTACGCAAAGATGGTAATTAATAGAAATTAAAAATTATGGACAATGCAAACAAGCTGATAAGTATTTTCATATTATGGAGGATAACCGAAGTAGCCAGTATTAAAATTTGATATAAAATACGAATATTTTGTTGTTGATATTATTATTATTTATAATAATAACAACAACAACAATTTTGTCTCAATAAATTGAAAACACAAAACTAACATTTTAAAAAAAGGAATTTTTAGGCTTCACAAAATTATAATGCACTGTAATAAACGGATATTCAATTTGAGATTTGCCAAAGATTACATTGAAAAGTGTTAATAAATTATTACTGTTTTACAAGAGTAACTTTGAGTGTTAGATGACAGTAAAGGTGATCTAAATGTTAAAATTAGGGGAAATGAGCATGCATTAAATAAAATATATTTAATTAAATATACAATATCCAGTGTTGTTATTGTTATCTAAAACTAAAACAATTAAAATTGCTTTTGTTAAATAAAATAAAATATTTGACAAAAAAACTTAAATTAAAATAAAAAATGTTACCTTGGCAACCAACTAAAATAAAACAAGTACTAAAATTACTAAAATTAAAACTGAAATAAAAATACATTAAAGCTAAAAAAAACATAAAATATATGATAAAATATAATACAATAATTATAAAAATAAATCTAAAAATATGAAAATATATAAATAAAAGCTAATTCAAAATAATAATACAATATAATAATACAGAAATAATGCTAAAATAACACTGACATATTGGACGATGAGTAAAAAAAACGAATTTTAGCAAATAAAATGACGTACACTCAAATTATATGAAGACTACAGTTATATCAGTGTCTGAAGAAAAAAAATCAATTTTATTTAAAATGGAGCTGGTCACTTCATCAAGTCCACAGATTTATGTGACCAGCAGAGAGAGAGGGAAAAAACAACTGAGTACACTTTTACCATTTATATTCATGTGTTTTTGTCTTGTGCACACAAAACAGAGAACTGAAAATGCATTGTTAGTGTCACTCTCAATAGAGGTGGTGGATGCATCTAGTCTGACATCTTCAGACCACACTGACCTCATTTATGAGCGTGCTTTCAACTACAGACCGCACTTACTCAGAGGGACTTACTGGAACTCTTCACCTATACCCAGGTGGGCTGGGTAAGGAGAGACATTTCATCACTTTAAAAGTGGAGAGGGGGGCAAATTTTATCAGCAGATCTGAGATCCAATGACAAGCAGTGAAGCGAGGCGACTTGGGACCTGGCAAAGCACTCCACACAGGCCTGATACTCCCTGAGGCTTCGCTCTCCATGTGTGGTCCCTCTCTGTTTCTCTGAGGACCTGTGTGCCTCCATGCACATGGACAATATGACAACACCGACGGCCCAAGATGAGCCAAGACAAGAAAAACAATCAAGCCAGGGCTATGAACTCGACTGTGAGAGCATGATTTTCACTGCCCTCCACTCCCTATCTAAAATTGGCCCACAAACACGGATATACACACAGGATCTTCTCTTTTTTTCCACACTCGGTTTGGTAACATAGCTTAATGGAGTGATGGTTAATATCCAGATAAAACATCCCCCCCCCCTTCTTTTACGTCCTCCATATGCTTTGATTTCACTGCTCTGAAAGGAGGGAAAATGATTCATGCTGTTGGCGTGCACAGCGGAGCTGCAGCTGGACGCTGCACCTGCAACTCCCAAATCTGGGAAAACAAGCTCCCGGGAGCAAGAGGAGAGAAACGGGCAAGGCTTTACACGCACACATATACATGCAGAATACCTCGTCACCATCCAAGGGCTAACTGATTATTTTGTACACAGATGAGCAGCTTGAACTCTGTGGTTTCTAGAAATTCCATTGATACATTCATTAAAACACAGGAGGCATCATCACCATTGTGATTCAAGCCAATAAAAAGCAGCTTTTTCCAACAATAAAGGCTTTAATTACCAAAAACAGTGACATTTCAGCTTTCATGATGACTTGTTGGACTGCTTATTAACTAAACTGGAATGTCAAAGCAGCACTAGATCAAAAGGCCACACTATTAGAGATCTTTACAGTCTTCTTTTGCCCTGTCCACAGGAGATCCTCTAACTCATAACACTGTCCTGTGCGACTGTTGCCCCCAAAAGCTAATTCTCCACAGTCACACACACATGTACAGAGTCAGACATTCCACACGATACCCCTGCACATACACAAACATAGGGCTGTGCAAAAAATCGAATGCGATTTTCATGCGCATCTCGTCAGTAAAGCCGCTCCTGTGATTAGTAGTAAATCTCCAGCACGTGCTTTCAGATGGAGCGGCAGTGATATTTGCATGCCAAACTATGACACAGGAAAACAGACACACAAGGACACTGACACACACACACACAATCTCTCACGCAAACTTGTGCAGCCCCTCTATTCACACGCAAACAGCTGGGTGAGGAATGTGGGGAAAACATGCTCCCAGTTCTGTTTTGAATAGCGCTAACTTTGCTGGTCACCCACTGCCACTTTGAAGCATTCAGAGGCATTCTTGGTACTTCACAGACAGACTGTAATGTGGGATTATAGAGTGCTGCTGGATGTTTGTATTGCTATGAACTTTGTCCTATAGTCAAAGAGATTACTTACCTTACGATGGTGCATATGGTTCCACATCATGCATTCTGGACCTGTTTCAAAAAAAAAAGACAGAAATCATGAGATATGTATCCATGGGTACACGCAACAATAAAAGACTGTTAGACCTTTATCTCACAATGACATTAATTATCTTGTTTCAGCAACAAGGATGGTGACAGACATAGTGATATGTCACCCGCAGGCAAGTCCTGACTCATGGCCACCCATGTTTTTACTCAATACATCTGATAACATCTATCGCAGTAACAACTTGAGAATTTTTTGAGAGATACTTAGAACTAAATATGTAAGTGTTTGGTATGAACTGTACAAAAGGGGCTGAGTTGGTTGGGATGGTGCAAAAGCTTCCCTAAACAGTCCCGTCTACCTGGTCGATTCATATTTTCCTGGGCTGTCAAGCAGTGCCTGGCTTCACTCCCTGACTCAGACTGGGAGATTGTCATTTTGCCATTTCCATCACTAAAATGCTCAGGGCCCGAGACCAAATTTTTATGGGTAGGCCGCCTCTCCCCTGAGGCCAAATTAGTAGGCTATGCTCATCAACAGTCCCGGGACAGCGTTCTTGATTGCCCCCTCCCCTCACTATAAAACTGTCTCGCTGTAGTACAATTGGGTAATTTTTCATTTTCTTCTGACAGCTTGAAAATGCAGATATGTCACAAATGCCTTTAGGGTACTGATGTTTCGACTGGTAGGTTGTGACATAGTAAGAAAAAAACAAGCTGAATGAAATAAACTATGTATTTGTGCATAGTTAAAACAGCAAAACAAATAGACTTAAAAATAGACTTTTCAAGGGAGGAGAAAATGTTTCACAAAACTTTTTGTAGTATTCATAGGCTGTTCAACAAATCAAACTCTACAATGATACTATATCAAACTCTAAAATAATAATAATAATAATACATATATTTATCTTTAATAAATAATTTTGATAATGTTGTTTATTTTAAATTTTATTATATTTCTCAAATAATATATTTATAATATAAATAATATTATAAATAATTATATTTATTTTAAAACATATATATATATATATATACAGTATATGCACATAAAGCACATAAA
>NW_015666595.1:1385736-1397151 GCF_001515625.1 Sinocyclocheilus rhinocerous
ACATTGTATGACACTGGATGCATGACATTTAAAAAATACTTTATTATTTTTTTAAATTTAATAATTCATATTTTTATATGTACAGTATTATTGATAATAATAAAATTATTATATATTATATATAATAAAATATTTAAAACTTATATATGTATAATTGTGTTTAAATTTGTATAATTATATTTCTATTAATTAATATATAATTATTATTAATACTTATATGTTTGTGTGTGTACTTTTTTTTAAAAAGCCCAAAACACACAATAGACTCACCAGTATTCATCTGGGTACTGTTACAGAAGAAGGGGTCCAGTTTTCAGGGTGCTATACATAAACTTGAAGGCGCTGTGTGATGCTGACTGCCATGCTAAGCTGAACTGGTATAATGTGCCAGTTTAAAAAACTTCATACAGCTGCTGCTCAGGCCAGAATTGACTTTGGCAAACACTCTGAAACCTCAAGATCCTTAACAACTCATGTCCTTTCTGCCATCCAAGGCAAGCACAGCCCTGTCAGAGTCATGTCAGGAAACCTCAAACCAGAAAAGTGTATCAAAGAGGCCTGCAGGCACTTACACCAGCGCCTCCTGCAACTAAATGAGCCAAGAAATAACATTTTTGGCCGATTTATGTCTTTTGCACTACCACAATACTAGGAAATGGTATTAAATACTGTATAACTGCTTTTACAGCACCAAACGTGGTGACAGTAGTATCTCCGTTGCTGGCACGCAAGCCAAATATAATGTTATCAATGCAGGAACGCACAAACAAAGCAAACGTTTGGAAAATATTTGGACACCTTTCGATTAAAATGTAAATATAGACGCCCCTATGCCGCGATATTTGTATTTTATGGATGTTTACTAAAAATAGACATATCAATTGATCTTATTTTCCATTGTTCACTTCTTGATGCGTCTACATTGTCTTACACTTTTGTTTTAACTTTATAGTGATACATATACAGCATATACGGGTTTCTAAACACATAAGTGTCGTTTTGTTCTGAAATAAATGTATTTATCCATGCCTGCCAGGTAGAGAAACTACAAACGCTACAAACAACGTCGTCCAAGGTCGAGCTCATGAATGTTAATTAGATTACGCAAACGGTTTTGATTACGTGCCTGGAGCGTTGAGTTACGTAATTACGGATTTTAATATTCATGAGTCAAAATTTGTTTACGTTTAAACAAATTTAAGCCTAAAACATTTCACATTTTTATTTTACAATTATTTAAAGTAAATAACGTAGTAATTTTAATAAATAAAATATTATGTATGCTAAAATATAGGCATATATGTCAATGTCCACTACTACTGTCAAAAATAAGAACAGAACAGAACTTCTTTCTTTCTTTAAAAGGTTACAGTATCTTAAAAATCATGTCAATCATGATTCGTTGTTTTATCCTGATTATTACCATAATATTAATGTGATTAATGTTTATTGGTAGCTCTAGTTTCTTTTAATGATAAGTGTGGAAAAGCATTTCTGTTATAATTTTAGCAGAAGTACAATATTTAAAATAATAAAACAACTTTCTGCCACTAGAGGGAGCAGCGGAGACTAACTCCGCTGATGACGTGTTGAGCAACATGGCGGCGCCTATGATGGAGCACAACAACCACAGCAGCAATGATCTTTCTCATCTACAGCGTACAGATTGCATTAAATCTGAATCTCCTTCAGAGGATGAAAACTTTACCGATGATGTAGTTGGACTTGTTCAGAAAGAGATAGGTGGCGATCTTAAGTCGCTAAAGAAGGTGTCAGGGCTTTTGGAGAAATTGACATTAGAGAACAAGCAGCTGGAGGAGCAGGTAAATAAAGCCACAGAGACTCCGTTAACATCATTTAAGTGTTGTAAAGAATAAAAAAAGAATTAAGCCACATTTTTATATGTGAATTTTATTTAAAAATTGGCTTAAAATGTGAGACAAACTACACCAAATGCTTTGACTATTTATTTATTTATTTATTTAGTATTTTAGTTTCAGTTATTATTTGCGACTGCATAAAATTTAATTTACAAAAGTGATTTTACATACAAAGAAAGCATATTAAATGTAAGTAAATTGTCTACTTTAATGTTTCAAATAACTTCTGTGAAAATAAAATGTCAGTATATGGGTGAAATTATGTTCCATCCTCATACAGCTTAACAGATATATTTATGTAAAAAATGAAACAACATACTTATTCTGACATGTACTTATTAAAATATATAAAAGAAAAAAAATATCATACTAAATTTTATTATATTTTAAATGATTTAATAATTCTAGATGACAAATGGGTAAAACCTAGTTGTTTGAAGGATAGTGGCAAAGATTGGTAAAGATTAAAAATGACAATTCATATTCTGTGATTCTTAAATACAGTCTTTTAAGGTCATTCAATCTTTCTTGTTTTAAATATAGCTGACAAGATTTTTTTGTAAATAAACAATTGTTACACTGAATGACATTTTAGTGAGTGTCTTCTGTAAATCATGGTAAAAATGTATGATAGTCATTTTTTATGCTAAAAATTTTTTGTTAACAAAATAAAATTATGTACAGAAAAAAATTAAAGCCGTATTAAACCTTTATTGTTTTGATGCTTGAAAACCACTTTTATATATATATGCATATTTTTATTTATTTTTATTTATATATATACATACATTTTCTGTATTATTTATGTATTTAGTATTTTTGTTTTGTATATTTATAGTTCTGTTATTATTATTTTAGTATTTTGGTGTTATTTATAAAATTATAAAAATTATTATTTTTCTGTATTTATTTATTTATTTATTTTTAGGAATACTTTTATTTATTTGTAATCCAAAACAACCCTTCAGCAGCATTTGTCTGTGCATGCAGGTGCTGACTGTGTCCTCTTCAGTGCCGCTGCGTGTGTCCGCTGCCCTGTCCACGGCAGAGGAGTCTCGAGTGAAGCTGGAGTCTTTACTGGAGAAGGAGAGAGTTTTGTCCAACACTTTACAGCAGCATCTGCAGGGCGCGCAGGTCTGGGCTGACAGCATCGGGCAGGTCTTGGGTCAGCTAGACACATTAGAGAGGCATATGAAGTACCTTCAATGTCTGGCTCGTATTGAGGAGCTCAGGTAAGAGTGTCCAGATGTTTTGGAGGGCACCGGAGGTGTATATTGGCATCTAAAACAGGCTGCACTTCCCTTCGTTTTTGTGTTGCATTAGTGACAGCATCCAGCAGTATCTGATGACCAATAGCATGTGGGATGCAGTCGGTGCAATAGACAGGATGGCCTCTCTGGACATGGGTTTGAGGGAGTCAGGCTGTAGCCACTTGCAGGCTTTCCTCAGAGAAACACATCGCTTTTGGCACAAGATCCTTAAAGACAAACTGGCCAGGTATTAGACTTATGAGTATTTAGAATTGTATGTTTAAAAGAATAAATATATTAAAGTTCACGCTAAATGTTTGGTTCTGTTTCAGTGATTTTGAGGAAGTCCTGACGCAGTTCCACTGGCCGTTCATCTCGCCCCCTACACAGACCCTCTCTCCCCCAGCCAACGCACAGGAGCTCAACAGCCAGCTGGAGCTACTGGTCTCCCAACTTCTCTCTCTCCAGACCTCGTATCCTTCATCTTCTGGAATTAATTCCACTTTAATATAGATTCATTTTCTCAATACACTCCTCTGGATTGTTTCGGTGTGCATAACCTGAGGGGTTAGATTGATTCAGGGTCATAACAATATCCTTTAAAGTGTGAGACAAACTACATGAGATGCTGTTCTATTTTATTTACAATATTATTTATTTATTTTATAATTATTTTTATTACTTTATTTTTCTGTTTTTAAAGATGCAAAGCTGGTCATTTTATTTATGATTTTTACAAAGATTTTCTTAAAGTGTAAGACAAACTACACCAGATGCTGTTAAGACAAACTATTTTATTTTATTTACAGTATTTTTTTTCACTTATTTTTAAATGTAAGTTATTATTTTATTAGTTTATTTCTTTGTTTTTGTTTTTTTTAATTTAAGGTGCGAAGCTGGTCATTTTCCTTAACAGGTGTTGAAGTGATGACCTTATATCAGAGAAGAAAGAAATACTGTCTCGTCCTGGGCAGTCCCAGACTCCTCCACTCTCATTGCCCATTCAGATCATGCTGCTTCCCCTCAGTAAGAGGTTCAGGTATCACTTCACTGGAAACCGCCAGACCAACAACTTAAGCAAGGTCAGAGATTACACATTTGTGTGAGGCAAGCTATTGATAAATTATCAAATGTACATTAATAAGATATGATATGAACTTTCACCTTACAGCCAGAGTGGTATTTGACCCAAATCCTCATTTGGATGGGAAACAGCTCCAACTTTATGGAGGAGAAGATTCAGCCTATATTGGATCGTGCCAGGGCCAAAGTTAACGCAAGGGTATGTTCATCATTGCACTGGTTAGTCGGTATGAAATGAAAATCCTATTTTCTAAATGCATATTTTATATACAAAATTTCATTACTGTCTTCCAGTAAAGTGACGGTTTTCTCTCTAGTGACGTATGCCAGATTTTTCCAATCATTTTGTCCGCTTACACCCCGCCCCTTTCTTACAGTTGACTGCAAGCTATTATTGATGTATTTTAATAATACATTTCACTCGGATGTACATCAGAATATGACTGAAAAGATCTGTTGCTAATTCTTTTTTATTGGGACTTTAAAAAATGCATCAAAGCCATCATTAGGCCTTAAAGTCTTATCAATCTGTCCTCCAGGTGGAGCTGTGCAGAGGGCTCCTGACTCTGGCACAGGAGAAGCTCGCCCACGACGCTCCTCGATTGCTCTACGACGATGCTCTCTTCTGCCACCTAGTGGACGAGGTGCTGCAGTTCGAAAAAGAGCTCCGCAGCACCCACAGTTACCCGCGAGCCTATCCCGGCATCTTGCACATACTACTAGACAAGACCGCGTTCCAGAAGTGGCTCAGTGTGGAGAGAAAGAGTGAGTGTAAATGCTAGGAATTTGAACATCAAATTTTCCATTTCTATGATAAATTAAATTGTGTATGTTGCTCTCTAGTGGCTGTGGAAAAAGTGGACACCATGCTGACTGCAGAGGGAGCCTGGAGCTCTCAGTACAAAGACATCACTGATATGGATGAACTTAAAGCACCAGATTGTGCAGAGACCTTCATGACCCTTCTGCTGGTCATCACAGGTATCAATAAAAAAAAATCATCCTCGTATTTGATTCTTAGGTTAAAACTTGTTTCTAAATCTCTCCGCCATCCTTCTATTAGAACGGTACCGCTCTCTGCCGTGTCCGCGGGCTCAGCTCAGTTTCCTGGCTTTGCAGAAGGAGCTGGTAGATGATTTCCGTATCCGCCTCACGCAGGTCATGAAAGAAGAGTCCCGACAGCCGCTGAGCCCTCGCTACTGTGCCATCCTCAATGCTGCCAACTACATCTCCACTGTTCTAAGTGACTGGGGGGACAATGTTGTAAGTGTTTTTGAGTCACAGGAACAGGAATTTGTATGAGGTCAGGTGTGTCCAAACCTGTTCCTGGAGGGCCACTGTCCTGCAGAGTTTAAGTCTAACCCTAAATAAACAAACCTGAACCAAAGCAATCAAGGTCTTCAGATTCACTAGAAACTTCCAGGCAAGTGTGTTGGAGCTGGTTGGAGCTAAAAACTGCAGGATACTGGCCCTCCAGGAGCAGGATTGAAAACCCCTGTATGAGGGTAATGAGGGTTGCTTATTTTTTGTATTAGTAGTCATTTGGCATTTTTTATGATAATTTCTTAGAAAAAACAACAACTTATTTATATTTGAACAATTCTTGTACACCAAATCACAGAGGTCATGTGGTGTAACTAACATAAATAATAAAAAAAATAATAATAGGTAGGACCCCTGAGGACTGAGGATGTCAATAAGTCCTTTTTATGACAAGGAAAGGTTAGTTCAAGTTGTACAATGTCATGTGGTGCGACTACAAAAAATATATATTTATATATATATATATTTTTTTAATATATTTTTGGTTAAACTAAATGACTTTTTTTAACGTTGTTAAATGTAATCATTTCTTTAAAATTGCAAAAAATATATAAATAAATAAAAATATGAAATCTACATGAATACAAATAGTAAATTTCTAAGATTCTTCCTTATTTTTGTTGTGTACACTCTTATTAGTCCTTGACCCATTAATAAATAAAATTATAAAATATTTTTTTTAAAGTCTTGATTGAGAACAGAAACACATGCGTGCACAAAATCATGCACAAAATGCTTTTGTTTTCTCTCAGTTCTTCTTGCAGTTGCAGCAGGCTGCAGTGTCAGTTGGTGAGGAGATCCTAGGTCCTCTTGGGGCCACAGAGACGGGACGTCTGGCCTCTCTGGAAGAATCTTTGTTTGAGGCCCTGTTGGCCCTGCTGGAAAGGCTACGAGGAGACATGCTGGGACGATTGCTAGATGCAGTCATGAGAGACGTCAAAGAGAAGGCACAGCCATACTGCAAGGACAGGTACGGGTGGGAATAGCCTAAAAACTCAACAGTTGTGTTAACAGTGCATTTAAATGATTCCTTGTGAGGATGTGCTTTTTGTCAGTGTTTAGTTTTAGGCCTCAACAGCCCTTAAATGGCTCTTTAGTTCACCAGAATTAGAAAATGAGTTAGAATGGTTTCAATCTGAGCAGCGATCTCTGGGCTCTTTCTGTAACAGGTTTTGAAGTGTATCTGGTCTATTTCAGGTGGATCTCCTTGCCATCACAGAGCGACCAAGCCACTATGTCGTTATCCAGCTCTGCATGTCCCATGATGCTTTGCCTACGGGATCACCTGCTCCAGCTGCAGCAGATGTTGTGTCTTCCTCTGTTTCAGATGTTCTGGCAGGGCCTCGCCGAGAGGCTCGACAACTTCATCTACGAAGATGTCAGTCACTTGCTTCAACTTTTTCACTGTTAAAACTTAATTTACCATAAGCTAATGTGGATTAACTAATGTTGACACTAATGTACAAAAGTTTAGATTTGGTCAGATTTTTAAAAATGTTTTTAAAAGTAGTCTCCTATACTCAACAAGGCTGCATTTATTTGATTTAAAATACGGTTAAAACAGTAATATTGAGAAATATTACAAATACTGTCACTTTTGATCAATTTAAAGCATCCTTGTCGAATACAAGTATTATTTTCTTTTTTTTTTAAATCTTACAGACCCCAAACTTTTTAACGGTAGTGTATCTTTAAAAGCCTCAAAATCAGACTTAAAAATGTAGAATGGTTAAAGAAAGAGACAAAACTTTCATATTTTAGTCAGGATTAACTGTATTTGAAGTCTGCATACATTATTTTGTTGGAGTGTGTTGTGTATCGTTTTTTTGCTCTCGCCCTTAGCTGATCCTGTATAACCATTTCAATGAAGGCGGGGTGGCACAGCTTCAATACGATATGACCAGAAACCTCTTCCCTCTCTTTGGACACTACTGCAAGAGACCTGAAAACTTCTTCAAACAGTAAGTTTGTTTATTCAGAGCTAATATTTAGGAAAACCTCATTCTAATTTCTCTCTTTCCTCATCTCAGTGTGAAGGAGGCCTGCATCATCCTGACTCTTAAGGTCGGCCCGGCGCTGCTGTTGTGTGATGTGCTGAAGCAGTCAGAGGAAGATGAGGGCATTCTGAACCATCAGCAGCCCAGTCCAGAGTCGGCGCTCAATGAGCTGGGAGTCTATAAGCTGGCCCCCAGTGATGTGCAGATCCTCCTCAACCTCCGCTCAGCCTGGCTCAAACAATGACAAATCACCTGAAGCAGCACTAAGGAAGCATTACCAAGCACTCAAACACCTGTTATACTTACGATATGACTGAATGAAATATCCTACATCAGCTGATCTACAGTATTTAAAGTGAACTGAAGGGAAGGGAAATATGAAGAGTATGCTGATGTAAAAAAGAAAAGAAAAAAGATTTGCTCACATTCTTTCAGCAGAAACAAATAAATTAATACATGTTTCAGTGCTGTCCTCTTTATTTGGTGTTAAATAAAACATTAAATTTTTTGTATAGTATATTAAATATGAGTAGTTGGGGAATTTTGTTTTATCTCATCAAACTAGGACAGATCAAGGCTATGGGTTTTATCTCAGAAGAGAGAGGAGCCATGTAATGATGGCTGTATCTTGCAGTGTGCCACCTGTTGCAGGATTAAAGCAGCGTTGCAGGTTCAGAATTCTCTGTCCAGCATGTAGTGCTGCCTCTACATCTGCAGTAGGGCTCATTGCTGATAGAGGAGCATTATTTACAGCAAAGAGAAGCAGAATCTGAAGTCATCAAATACAACACTGCTCAGGAACCGATATTTATGACAGAGAACCATTTAATTTAAATAAAAGGATATATCGATTTAAAAACGTACTCTAAATGACTATAAGAAAGAAAAAAAAACCGAGTTCAAATAATTTGTAAAAACTCGAGGGTCTGACTACCTTGTTGTCCTCTGATGTGGGTCTGTACCACTGGATGCTCAGTTCCTGGATGTCAGTACTGGCCCAGGGGTAAAGATCTGACAATGGCTGGTCATGCTGGCAGGAATTAGGAGAGAGACAACTATTTTTTTTTCTATTATCATTTTAAAAAGGTAATACATGTGTGAACAGGAACCTGTATTAGCTGAGGCCTCAGTATTAGAGCTGCAGGGGGATCAGGAACGGCCCACTGATCTCTGTAAGAGGGTTGGTGATGGCTAAAGAAGGTGTGTAACTGGGAGAGTCTGAGAGCAAGTTTGGGATCACCGGACTTCAGCAGCCCATCAATACCCTGCACTGCTCCTGAATAACACAGCCAATTACACCATCATTACATAAAAACATATATACAGTACAAATGTTTTCAGAGAGTAGATTTATTGATTGTTGAATGAACTGAATGAAAAAGCCCTAGTTACTTGTGCTGTACCTGGTTGTGAAGAGACCTGTAGCAGGTTGATTAAGTGCATGTAGTAGCGGGACATATGAACCCAGGTCAGCTGAGGGCATTTCCTTCTGTTAATCTCATGCTCAGCTCAATCAACTGTCATAACAAACTACTGACCTGTAGCATGGATCTACTATCTTCTCTGGGTCTGCTACGGTGTGTGTTAAGTTGGATGCCTTGTAGGAGCAGCAGGGCTTTAGTGTCAGGGTCTCCCCAGGCCTCTGCCTCCTCCAGACCTTCTTTCAGCAGTCGGAGCACCTCTGCACTGCTGTCTGCACCTGCACAAACAAGCGCAAGCTGTCAAAAAACACCAAATACCAGTTACATCCAACAACATTTCCACCACATTAAGCTTTGCAAAGCAGTTAGCAGTTCCAGGGATATGGCCTACGAGGGAGCGAACCACTTCCAGCCTTCAGCGCAACTAGAAAAGGAGATCCATGCATTCTCTCGCTTCCACTTCTTCTGGAACATCTCCGCTATGGAGATCGAGAACAGACTTTGCGTCCCGGGAGCTTGTCTGTAGAGAAAAAGACAGAGAGATTAAAGTCTAATGAAACTGAATCTGTCCTTTAGAACATGGATGACACAAGATCTGAATTAAGCACTGAATTTATGTAAATAAATCAGAGGTTGATTATTACCTGATGTGCTTTGGCTCTGGGTCGTCTGAAAGCAGAGGAGGGTGGTCCGGGAGGAGGCAGCGGGCGGAAATCACTTTGAGACACAGGAGACCTCTGGAGGAGCCTCAAAGCAGACACTGACAGATCTGCACTACAATAGACAGGAAAGACGTCTAGATTTACAATGGATTCAAACTTCCAGGCATGCATGCATACCGAGACATACAATACCATAAAAAGTTTGGGGCCGGTTAGGTTTTTTAACATTTCTGAAAGTCTCATATGCTCATATGCCCATCAAGACTGCATTTATTTGATCAACAACACAGTAATATTGTCAAATATTATTACAATTTAAAGTAACTGTTTTCTATTTTAATATATTTTAATATGTAATTTATTCCTGTGATGGCAAAGCTGCATTTTTAGCAGCCATTACTCCTACTGCTTCATATTTTTGTGGAAATCATGATACATTTTTTCAGGATTCTTCAGTGAATTTAAAGTTCAAAAGAACAGAGTGAAAAGTGAAAAAGAACGTTTATTTGGAACATTATAAAAGTCTTTACTCATAATGTTTGAATAAATGAATGCATCCTTGCTGAATAAAACTACCAACTTCTTTTTAAAAAAATCACACTGACCCCAAGCTTTGTAACAGTAGTGTTCATATAGACACCCACACAACTACACAAACATGCACTCTTCTTCATGATTTAAGTTTCTGCACAACCTGGCAGCCACTCTGCCCTGCTGCATGTTGATATTGAACATTAACACTCTGATCTCCACTGCCAGCTCCATTTCTTCAGGATCGGTGCTCAGCGGATGTGGGGAGCATGTGCTTCTTTTAGAAGTATGGACTGAACGGGGCAATAAAGAGACATTATGTTCACTTTGTCCTTAATGTTCTTGGCATTTGGTAGATGCGTTTATATTTGTGTTTATAACTTCATATTTTACTGCTATTAATGCTATAGGGTCAAATAATGTTAAAACGCTTTTATAGGCCTAGATCTGGAAGAACAGTTTAACAGAAATGATAGTTGGACAGCTTTAACGGTAAAATGGAGCACCTTGACTTCTCCTAATGTGAGTTTCCTGGCACTGAGCTGGAGACCCTTGGACTTGTCACTGCTGGAGACATCAGGCAAACAGGAAGTGCTAGAGCATTTCTCCTGAGATTCGGATAACTCTGTGGGCTAATGAAAATAATTCAGTAATGTGTGAATTTATAATGGAGATTTATAATCTGTAATTGTCCATAATAAACTAGTACTGAAAAGATACCTGGTGTCAGTGGCTCAGGCAGGTCATGTATAGTACTGCATATGGCCAAGATGAGATGAACTCTGGCCATCAGGAGTCACCTGGTTAATCTTGAGCCATAAAGAGCCATGATGTCTTTACTTGGCCTCCTATTGACCACTTCATCCAGCACCTGTGTAAGCGATCACACGAGCATTATGCTTTTTACAACAGTACAGTATGTTATCAATGACTTGATGTATTGATCTGTAAACTTACTTGAAGATTGGAAGGATCCAACAGCGGTTTCTCTTCAGTAAATATTTCCTTTGCCTGTGGGATTTAATGTGAATTTTCATTAGCCATTACTTCAGTCCTCAGTGTCATATGATACTTCTGATATGCTGATTTGGTGTTCAAGAAACATTTCTTATGATCAAATGCTGAAAACAGTTGTGCTGCTTAATATTTTTGTGGGAACTGTAAAACATTTTTCAGCATTCCTTGATAAATAAAATGTTCAAAAGAAATATAGATTTCTTAAAAAAAAAAAAAAAAAAAGCTTAAAAACCCCAAACATTTGAACAGAA
>NW_015666595.1:1397405-1418500 GCF_001515625.1 Sinocyclocheilus rhinocerous
AAAAAAAAAAGCTTAATAACCCCAAACATTTGAACAGTAGTGTAAAGTGTAAAGGACAGAAAGTTATGAAATTACTAATAAAATTCCATTTAAAAAGTTCAAAAACTGAACTCAATATATTTTATGATACTCAAGGAGCCGCTAAAAAATAAAAAAGTGCTTTGCTTCAAATCAGTTCCTTTATCAAGTCATTATACACTTTACTACACAAGCAATTACACATTATACACGAGCAATTATACATTTACACTGTAAAAAAAGATAATTGCATGTATTGCTTTTGTCAGCTGGGTATTTTATATTGTTAATGCCGCTTTACCCAAGGTGGCTTCTCTGCTCTGTGGTGGCATCCATGAGATACAGGGATTTCCTTGCCAAATGTGAGACTGCGGAGTTCTTTAAACGCCTCAGTGAAGGCCCCCAATTCTGTCAATACCTTTACCTGTATACACACACAAACTCAATGCCAACTCAACAGACTCAAATAGACAAACACATTGACTGAAAAACAGATTTACAAGATATACAAGAATATTCAACAATGTCTTTCAGACCTTCAGTATTCTGCATGTGACAGTGAGGTGTAGATCACGGCACACTGTTCTGGCAATATACAGGTACAGAGCCAGCACTGGAAGAACCTGAAATAAGCAGTATGATGTGTTGAATATTAAGATGGATCAGACATCAACTGTAAAATGCACAAATGCTGCTCTAACCATCTTAACATAAGTGTAAATGAGTGCTGCTCTGGTACCTTCAGAAGATGTCCTGAGGTATACAGGCAGTGGCAGAGTGGTGCCGAGATTCCCCCGATCTGGCTCAGAGAAGAGGTCGATACCTGGGATCAGCTCCGTCTCCACAGAGTATGTGGAGTATGCCAGGTCCGTCATCGGATGGGGCATAGAGGGCATCAGTAGGCACTGTGAAGCATATGACCTTATTAACTCTTAGTGTTGACATTGGTGCTGCTAATAATTTCCTCTTTAGTTGAGTTCAAAACAGAGGACTTTTTTCAACTCTAAGAAAAGTGACTAAATTCTCAACTTGAAGAGTTTGCCACAGAGAAGGCAGCACTTTGTGCGCTGATCAATGTTGGAAGTCAGGATGTGCCTGTCATTAGAGGAGAAATCATACTGCTGTGATGGAGCACAGTCACAAATACACTCTATGGTTTCTCACTTACTGTGCAATCTTGGCTGAAAGCAAAGCTCCCTGGAGACAGCCCCATATCCCAGCATGCTGCAGGGTTTCCTGAGAGGAGCTGCTGCCCCATGAGTCACCATCCCAAGATTCCAGAACTCCAGAGCTTTGCAGAGCACAGTCCAAAGCCTTACTCCAGAAAGCGTGTGCAGAACATAAACAAACACAAATTAATGAAGAATGCATTTTTGTCCTTTTATGGTGTGAATTCAAAACATTTGATTACCTACACTACCATTCAAAAGTCTGTGGTCAGTAAGATTTATTTTAAGAAATTAAAAAAAAAAAAAATTATAATATTTAGTAAGGATGCAGTAAATTGACCAAATATAACAGTACAGATATACATTTATAATGTTACAAAAGATTTCTATTTCAAATAAATGCTGTTCTTTTGAACTGAATCACAGAAATAAATTACATTTTAAAATATAATCAAATAGAAAAGTTAGTTTAATAATGATAGTTTCACCATATTGCTGTATTATAAGGTATTTTTGATCAAATAAATGCAACCTTGGTGAGCATACGAGACATCTTTCACAAACATTAAAAAATCTTAACAACCACAAACTTCTACAAAGTAGTGTACACATATACAGTACAACGTCTCTAGTTAATAAAAAAAAAGCAGGAAAATAATGCTGTAAACACATCATACTTTCAATTTCCATTATAGAAATGCAGGTTTCCAAGGTCATGGAGTGCTTGCACCTGAAGGGAGTTGTACTTATTTGCTTGAAGATATTCTGCATGAAACAACAAAACAAAGCAACATATATCTGTATTGGAAAAGCTTGTTCGTGAACAAATTCTGCTTGTAAGTTGTCAAAGTTCAGATCGGTTCTCACTAATAGCATTGTTGTAGGAAGAGAAAACGGTCTAGAGCTGTGTTGGTGGCAGGGTGGTGCTGTAGATGGAGCCCAGAGAGCTGAAGTCCTCTGCAGAGAAGTCTGGAACTTCATCACTGCGAAAGATGACTGAAACTGGAAAGGATAAAAAAGCTCAAGTTTTATTCAAACAGGTCCAGAGAAAACAATAATGCTGATGCCTAGCAGGGTGCTGGCTGCCATGCTGAATTCTACTTTTCCCTGCAGAACGCCGCTGGTCTCTTTAGAAAATGGCACCTCAACATATGCTGAGGCCACCATTCTAAAAAACAATCAGAAATTCCAGCAGGAGACCAAGGCCTAAAAAAATTAATGGCTTTGTTATATTTAACATGTTTTATTACATAAGTTTGGGGTTTGTAAGATTATTTTATTAAGTCTCTTATGCTCTCCAATACTGATGATTTGATCAAAAATATAATATGCCAATTTGGTGCTCATCATGATTATTGTCAATGTAGAAAACATTGTAGAAAACACCAGTTGTGTTGCTTAATACTTTTGTGGAAACCGTAATTCACTTTTTTCAGGATTTTTTGAGGAATAGAAATTACAAATGTCTTTACTGACACATTTGATCAAGCGATTACGTCCTTGCTGAATAAAAAGTATTGATTTCTTACAAGAAAAAAAAATGTACTGACCCCAAGTTTAGCACTGTGTGTCTCTGAAACAGTGCAGTGTGTCCTCTACATCCAGCGGTACACACACCAGACACATGGCTCTCTTCACGTCTATAGTAAATTATAAAGCACACATGTAAGACTTACATATGGCCTTTTTAAAAAAAATAAATTGCACATTATACATTTGGGTCATTATACATGACCCAAATATGACATGGAAAATGCACAAAATGGTAAATTAATCAGAAAATAAATGGGACCTGGCAGCCCTTCTTTGTACCTGCAAGTTCCTTGGACTCTGGTTCAGCATCATTTGCAGTGATCATAATCTGACCTCCTCCACAGGGAAACAGTAACTGTCTGCTTGCATAATTCCTGCAGGTCACTTATGGACGTCAGTCAAATTTTAACTCTAATGGATGCACAACTGGACTATCCATTAAAGGTTTGTACTGAACAGGCTGTGAACTCAAAATGTTAAGCAGTTATTGTCAAAGCTAATCAGAATGATGTGTATGTGATCATTTCTGTCTACCTTCTCTCCAGAGATCATCTCAGTGTAGGTGAAGTGAGGTCGAGGAGCTGGAGGGCCCCCAAAACAGCTGATCCTGTCCAACAGTCTCCTCTGTGCATGCACCAGAACAGGTGTTACATGTGAGAGTAGCACTCCCTGAAACCCATAGCGCAATGTATTTCAATAGCTACACTTTTTCAAGAGGATTTATATTCATGAACATTTCGATTACTTGTATACTTTCAGCAAGTATACAAATTAATACTACATCAGCATCAGTGAGTTATCAGCATACCGAGTATATGTATTGAAAAGTAGGGCGAGGTGGGCTAGATTCTCCCACTTGGCCTGATAGTACAGAAGCTCTAATGTGTGCAGGACCAGAGTCCTCAGCCAGCGCAGATCTATCACTGTCCCGTCATCCATTGGGACAGAGAAGTACAGGCTAGCCTCAAGCTCTGCATCTTGATCATCATAAACATTCCACAGCTAGAGAATAAAAAGAAAACAAATATGAAAGATATCTTTACAGTTTAGCTGTCATTTTAAATATATTTGTCTGCAGAATGGTGCAAAAAAACAATCATTATCAAGTATCCCGTTAACAACTTTTAAGGGGGTCACAGGATGACTGAAAAAATTATAAAAAAATGATAAAATAATAATAATAATAATAATTATTATTCAATAATTAATATTTAATTAATCACTTTAATTATCTAACTCAACATCCTAAAAAAATTAAACAAAAAAACAAAAAACAAAAGTGCAAAATAACTATTGTTCAAAAGATTTTTTAAATGTTTTCTTATGCTCCCAAAAGCTGCATTTATTTGATTCAAAAACAGTCAAAACAGTAATATTGTGAAATATTATTACAATTTAAATAAACTGATTTCTCTTGTAATATATTTTAAAATGCAATTTATTCCTGTGTTGGTGAAGCAAAATTTTCAGCAGTCATTACTCCAGTCTTCAGTGTCATAAAAAAATGATAAAATAATAATAATAATTATTATTATTATTCAATAATTAATATTTAATTAATCACTTTAATTATCTAACTCAACATCCTAAAAAAATTTAACAAAAAAACAAAAAACAAAAGTGCAAAATAACTATTGTTCAAAAGATTTTTTAAATGTTTTCTTATGCTCCCAAAAGCTGCATTTATTTGATTCAAAAACAGTCAAAACAGTAATATTGTGAAATATTATTACAATTTAAAATAACTGATTTCTCTTGTAATATATTTTAAAATGCAATTTATTCCTGTGTTGGTGAAGCAAAATTTTCAGCAGTCATTACTCCAGTCTTCAGTGTCACATGATCCTTCAGAAATCTAATATGCTCATTTGGAGCTCAAGAAACATTTCTTATTATTATCAGTGTTCAAAACAGTTGTGCTGCTTAATATGTTTGTGGAAAGCAAGATCTATTTTTCAAGGAATCTTTGATTGGTCATGTTTACAGCATCTGTTGCAATAGTTCAATAATTTGTATATAGACTAAGGTTTGCTGTGTAAGGTAATCTCGTCTTGGCACCTGTCTTTCTCCCAGACTGTGGTGGGGCATCCACGCTGCTTTCCAGCACCATGACCAGTCTCAGAGTCATTTCAGTCACTAATATGAAGTCCATTTCAGCCAACTGGTGCTCATGGGCCACTACACACAACAAAAGCAGGGTCTCCACCCACTATGGAACAAAACAATACATAAAAAACACATGTTATGGATTAAGCAACTAATGTTATAAAGCAGCAGCTCCATGATTGCTTTTAAAATTTACAAAGTCTCTCATAATAAGCATTTTAGATTTATTGTTTATTTGAATAATAACCTGGTCTTGGTTTGCCACCCTTCCCAGGTAGCGCACAGGGTCATAGTGTCTCGACTGTGCTCTTTGAAAGACAGTTTTGCATTTAGCCCAAAAGAAGAGCACAATGTCCAACACCAAGTCTGCATCTGGCTGGATATCCTATTTGGACACACATACACATTGTCAGGTTACCAATAACAACTCCATGACTTCTTCAGAAAGTGTGAGAGAAAGATCTGACCTTGTCTGTCTTGCAGACACAAGCATGAAGTGTCTGAATAAGATTGAAAAATTCTTCTGTCATGATTGCTGGCACAATGTTCTTGTCTGTAAAGGAACAAAACAATAAAAGAGGGATGATGTTTATTTAGGGTTTATATAAATATAAAATATAAAAAGAATTTTATGTAACCCCAAAAAACTAAAACATTGTCAACATTGTTTAAAATGTTTTATCATTTGCTTGTCTTTTTTGCTATGAGTGAATTCATCAAATTCTATGTGAAGAAATATTAGTACCGGCTTGACCATCAAAAGCAGCATCTTTTATGATGAATTTAACTCTTTGATTGGACATCAAATGCTTCACAGCCTCCAAAATCCTCAGTTCCTGCTCACACTTCCTAAACATGCGGCCTTCCATGTTCTGCGAACAGTACAAGAAAAAAGAACTAGATAGCAGTCTGGCTGACATTTTAAGCCATATCACAGATGTACTCACAGCTAGTGCTGGTATAAGTGCAGCAGAGAGTGAGCTGAACGTGCTCCACTGTTCATATCTGAAGAGCTAGGCCTGTAGCAATAATCAATATATCGACTTATCGCGCAAGATATGTACATGACCTCAAAAATTTTTGGTGACACAATATATCGCCCATTATATTTACTTAAATTAATGTCACCACCATATTTTTTACATTCCACTTGCGCCAGTGTCTTTTGCAGCTTCTCGTACATAACGTGGTGTAGTCATGAGGTGCTAGTTCAAATTTAAAAAATGCTTCTACAAAAAAAAGTTTCATCTGCAGATATGGTCTTGTTTAGGGATCTGTGCCTTTGTGCATACGGACATCTGACTGCTAAGTAGTGATTGTGTTTTTCAGCAATAGTGTGCAGTGCACCCTTCATTTACAGAGAAAAGAAGGTCAGGGAAAAATCTGTAGAAGGAAAAATATCCATACAAGTTCTTTGTGTATTTTTCTTTTTTTGTACTTGTTACTTTGCACTTTTTGTTAGAAAAAGTTTATTTACTATTTATTCAAGTTTTTAAGGTATCTAATATTTTGATACTTAATTTCCATGATCTAAATATTCTTAAAAATTAAGTTTGTTGTCATTTTGAAGTGTGTAGGCCTTCTTGCATTATTATGCTGTTACATTATGATTATATATTCAGTGGTATAAAATGGTCTTTAAAATGACAATAATATCGCTTATCGCAATTATTTCTGGGGCAATATATCGCACAACAAAAAGTTGTTATCGTGACGGGCCTAGAAGAACTGCTTAACAAACTTCACCGCAGCATCTACTGCGATCTTACTCTTTCCTGAGAGACACAAAACAGAGACCCTGAGTAACATATAATGCATAAACACGAATGAGAGTGAAAGAGAATAAATGGCAAGTTACAGTAAATGCAAGGACTCACCAGCAACGGCTGTGTCAAAGAGAGAAGAGGTAGGAGTGACTGCATTAACAGAGGGAGGCAGGCTCTCATCAAAAGTGTGGTCAGAATCACCAAAACCTGCAAAAAAAGGGGATATTTAAATTCTAAAGGCCATTTCACAACAAGAACGATATCTATAAAAATAACTATAACAATAATTATATTTATGACAAGTACACACTGCAATCAGTTTGCAGTGCAATGCAGTTTTGTCATCTGTCACTTTAAATGCTTTAAAAGTTCTTTAAAGTAGGATGGATTCTGATTGGCTGTTAAGGCTGATATCATTCAACAGCTGGAAAAAAAAATGTTCTGAAAGTAATAACAAAAATATTGTTCCTCTGTGTTGTTACCGTTATAGTTATGAGGTGGACTTGAGGTGGACTCGTTATAGTTATCGTCCTTGGTGTGAACAGGCTTTAAAAGGGACATTTAGTTGCACAGAGGCAGAGAGAGGATGAAAAAGAGTACCAGACAACAAGCTAGTCCCAGCCGAAATGAGCTCCAGCACCACATCCTGGACCTCGAATTCGTCAGGCATGCCGGTCTGCAGAGGCCTGACAGAGCTGTCCTCTAGAGCTTCCAGCACTGCCAGAAACCGAGCAGCCTTGCCCTCGAACATCTCCATCAGGATACGCTCAGTTGGTGTGCGAGGCCATGGAGTCTACCGAGAGATATAAAGGAAGAGACAGAGGGGAAAAAAAGAAGATATTAGAGAAGAACTAAGAAAAAGATGCACTGTACCTTATTAAAGTGAATACTCACTAGCTGTAGCTCTTTCAAATTGCTCTTCTGTTTGGGTCTGAAGAGGCCTTTCGGTTTCCTTCGGGGCTCATATACTGAACGCTTAAATACCATCACTGCAAGCTTCTCTCCATTAATGGAGCGATAACGTGATTCAAGAGAGGCATGAAAATATGGTAGTTATAATACAAGAACAATAAAAACAACAACATGTTTCATTTAGGCTGCATTTTCTCACTTTTATTGTGGCCTCCTTGTAAGCTTGTTGGGTCTCAAACGGCACTTGGGAGCCAGTTATCTCCTCCAGCTTGGCCAGTTCACTGATCTTGCCAAGGGCTCGGCGAGCAAACACCTACAGTATTGCACAACAGGAGGCAAGAAGGACAGATTGCCTATGGGCTCTTTGATATCAGTCATAAAGCTAAGTTGATTTAGCATTTTGATGTGAAACTCACCTCTGCCTGAACTGAAGCACAGTCATGAAAATAACATTCACAAACAGCACAGTAAAGTGTGGCCCTCCAAGGCAGGAAGTTGGCAGTCAGCAGAGGAACAGAGATCTCTAGGCATGTGCATGCCCATAGTAAGTACTCTAAAACCTGAACAAAAGACAAAAAAAAAAAAGACTTTAAAACAAACCAAAATACTCAAAAAGTATGTTTTGTGGAAAAAAATACATAAATAAAACAAGTACTTGCTCCAAACATGAAGGAATTTAATTCATAGAAATGTTGTCAATTGTAGTTTTAAGCAAGTATGTTGCTGTTTTATGTATCTGCCAACGTATTTATTATTATTATTATATTTGCAGTTTTTTTAAATTATATTTTTACTCTTTTCCCCTCATTTACTTTTTTCTATATATATGTATATTTGTATTGTATAACATCCTGAGGTAGGGGTATATGGGAATATAACAGTTGATACATAAAAATAAAGTATAATAACGTTCAAACATTTGGGGTTGTGTGATTTTTTAAATGTTTTTCAAATAAGTTTCATATGCACACCAAGACAGCATTTATTTGATCAAAAAATTGAAATATTATTATTATTTAAAATAACTGTTTTATATTTGTATATATTTTAAAATGTAATTTATTCCTGTAATGGCAAAACTAAATTTCCAGCAGCCATTACTCCAGGTTTCAGTGTCACATGATTCTTTAGAAATCATTCTAATATTTTGATTTGGTGCTTGAGAAACATTGTAACAACAATGTTGAAGTAGTGTATATTCTGAAAAGTGTTACAAAACATCACAGATAAAGGCATGTTTTTGAGAACCTGTGAAGCATGGCCTGCTGACATCAGGAATCTGCATATGTTGTACATGTGTAACGAGCCTGAGGAAATATAGAAAAGAAGTCACATTCACAATCACCATTTATTGTCAGTGTGATACACTACACCCAGGGGTCTTACTGAAGGTACCATTGTACAGGATCCAGCATAAACTTTCATCAGGCAGAACAGCCTGCATGAGAATGTGCACAAATCCCAGGATGCTCAGCAGGTTTTGAACCCCACTCTGGTCTGGCAGTGCACCTCTCTCTTTCTCCAAATAGAAGATGCACTGGCATTTTTCCTGAAGAGCACGGAACTACAGACACATAGTTCAAAGGTCACTGAAAACCAAAAGAAATTATACTGAAACCAAAAATGATATTGAAAACAGTCAAATGTACTTCAGGGAGGGACTCTAACCGTTAGTCGGGCTCTCTTTGAATCAAAGCCATCTGAGAAGAAGGACTGCCTGAAGTGCTCCACATCTTTCTAGGCTTTGTGTGCAAAACTGCTGCAGGTAGAGTCTGTACCCTTGCCAGAGAGCAAGCCTGTAACGCTGATAGGAAATGATAAAAAAAATATTTATATAAAGGAAATGTGATATGGAATGGATAAAGATCGAATGCATTAGCAAAATATCTTTGGTATAGCTAATTAGTATAAACGTGGTTTAAAAAAAAAAACTATTTACCTTAGAGTAAAGGAGGAAATCTGCTGCGTAGTTCGGTGAACTTGAAAGTTTCTTTATGTGCTTTAAACTCTTTTAGGTCACTTTGAAAAGCTGACGGGATTTTTATCCAGGGGTCCGTAGGATCCTGGTGCAGGCTCCATGTTCCAAACAGCATTTTTGAATGTTTTTTTTTCTTGGGTGTTGGTTGTAAAACATAATTTATATGCAATGCAATTCTAAAACATAATTGAAAACGGACAACTGTAAACCATGTCAATTTTACACATTTCCACTCAACTGTTAATCTTTACCAACCTGCCATCAAATACTGCCATCTAGTGGCTTTTCAGCACTTGATCGTTAATGACGAATCTACCACAAGGTGTGTACTGTAGCAAATATTAATACATATCACTTAGTAATTTAACATGATAACTATTTATATGTTACTTCTAAATATATTCTTTAAAATCACAACATGTCTACATGACCTACATTGCATGCTGTAAATGAATCTGCGACCTCCAAACTCAAGTATGACACCGCCTGACTGTTGTACATGTCACATGTGGAGCTCAAGTTTACATCTAGAAGTAAGGACAGACGACTGGTACCTCAGGATTAGTAACATTTAAACGTGTTTTAACTGTCATTTTGTGTTCATATTACAAGTCCTGCGTTTGCACCGACCAAAGACAGTGGTATAAACAAATGTTGTTGTTTTTTTCGCAGAGCTAGCTTGCTAATATTGTCATTGACCTGCCATAGAAGGCTATTGCTTTTTCTGTACAGTACGGGATGGAATACGTGTATATTTACGTGTCAGGTTAATCCCTCAATGTTTTTATTTATTTATTTTTTAATTTATTATTTTTCAATATTACAAAAATCAAAACAAAATTCAGTTAACGATATCAGAAAAAAAAAATTAGATTAACGTATACAATGTTATGTTATTTGTATACTGATGGTTAGACATTGAATATTTATATACTGATGGCTTATGTTTATTATTTTGTAGATCTGTATAATTTATCATGAATATATTATGAATAAACCGATTGTGATCCTGTTTCTGGAGATGTGCCTGCAGAGTTAAACTCAAACCCTAAATATAAACACACCTTATGGACCAGATAATCAAGGTCTTTTCACTTGAAAATGAAAGTGTGACTGTCTGTAGGAAGGCAGATCTCTAGGATTCAAAACCTCGATTCAGACTGTAGTTTATCAAGAGCATTTGAAGTTGCACAACTCGCTCCATTCTTTTTTCTTTGTCTCCATCAGTTATTCTGAGGATGTTGAGACTCAGCTGTCTCAGAGGACTGGATTGGCATGTGACGTCATGGACAATCCTACAGTCAACAATGAGAGAAATAAGTCCGCTTTCACATCATATCCCAAAAGCCACATTCCCCTCATGCAGATCTCTCAAAAAGATACATATGTCCCATATTAGAACATCAGCTCAAGGTTTTCCTCCACAACACTGCCGTCTACCATGGTTACTTGGAGAACAAAGAGCTTTTTACTCTCAAGGCTCCTCTAAAACGCCAAAGCCAGGCTCAACAGCAGGGATCAAACTGCGTACACGCTTAGTGGTGACGCTGCTTTTCGGAGGTGGTATTATTGGTACGTGGTGGTATGTTTATCAGGAGAAACAACAGAAGATCCAGATGCAGAGAATGGAGCAGTTGAGAAAAGTGGCAGTCGGACAGGGAGACTTCAGTCTGTTGGATCACACAGGACAGCGAAGGACCAAACGTGATTTCCTGGGCCGCTGGGTGCTCTTATACTTCGGCTTCACCCACTGTCCGGATATCTGCCCAGACGAGCTGGATAAATTGACCAATGTGGTGCGTACTCTTGATAAAGACACCAGCCTGCCCACTGTCCAGCCACTTTTTATCACCGTTGACCCTGAGAGAGATGACGTGGCCACCATGGCCAAGTACGTAAAAGATTTCCATCCCCGGCTGATTGGATTGACAGGTACTGCGGAGGAAGTGAAGCAGGCAGGACGGGATTATAGGGTCTACGCCAGTGCTGGGCCTAAAGATGAGGATGGAGATTATATTGTGGACCACACCATCATCATCTACCTGGTTAACCCAGACGGACTCTTCCTGGACTACTACAATAGAATAAAAAATGATGTACAGATTTCTGAGAGTATACGTAATCACGTGAAAAACTATGTTAAATTATTTCCAGATTAATCTAAATAAGGCAAAAATGTGTTTGCACAATAAAGCTGAATTTCAAAATGCTGATCAACCACATCCTAGTTCCTCATGTGCATAATTAACAGTGTTGCTAATTAAGTTAAACTAAAACTATTATATTATTTTTTGTAATTGAAATAAAGCTGAAATAAAATATATGAAAAATCTTAAACTTGAAAAATTTGAAATGTTGGCAACTGATATAAATTTAAGTACTAAAATTACTAAAATAGTGATAAATGCATACAAAATTACTAAAACTTAAATATAAAATATTAATGAATGCTATAATAGCATATAAAGATTACTTAAATACCACATAATTAAAAGATTGGTAGGTGGAATGTTCTATTTCTGATTTAAACTTGTGTAGTGTAAAATTGTGTAGATTAAAACTGTTCAGTAAATATAATAGCACCAACCAAAGATTGTTATTTATCCAAACTATAACTCAGGAAAAAAAAAAATCCAGAGACAGTTCTCGTACACTTTACTGCTACTAAATGTTAGTTGCACCTGCTATTTACTCACATCACCCACAAAAATGACTTTTTAAATAGTGCAGCACTATTTTTTTTTATTTTTGTGTTCTATAATTCTATAAAAATGGCTTAGAAACTGTACATACATGCAGTTTAGAGATTAAAATCTCAGAGAATGCATAGAAAATGCATTAACCATTTTACAGACTTTTATCATAATTTTAGCCAAATGTGACACATTAGCTTCTTTAAAATGCCTGTGAAAACACCTGGTATGTCTTCATCTCAGGACTCACATCCATCCAAGCATATTTAAAGACCAAACCGAAATTAAGTGATGTGCTGGATATCAGAATACAGGAATTGCCGAACAAAAAATACCTAGAAAAGAAAAGCATACAAAGTCTTTGTGTGGATTTTATCTCTTTGACGCTGTCAGTGATAAATAGCTTCTGTTTGGGGCCAAAGTAAAGAAATGATAAGCAATAAACAAAAGCAAAAGGTCAGAGAATATCTGTAGCAGAGGGTGCATTGTAGGTTTTGAGACGTTCGTGAGCCCTCTGTGTAGTCAGTAACGTGAGCTCCATAGTATCTACGCTGTCTTCAAGCCCCTCACTCTTGTCAATCTCCACTGTGTAATCATTAGCCTGTAATACAGAAGTAGCGTCAGGTCATAATCTCACATTTTTGTCAGGTTATGTTTTAACTTAAGTGACTCAAGTATCAGTACAAATCTCAGTCAAAGAAATAGAAGTTGCTCAAAATGGCACAGACAACCTAAATGGTAATGCATAACTAGACTCTTAGTCTCAGGCCAGCTACCCACCAGCTGTAGCGCAGCCAGCATGTATCTGCAGGCTTCTGTGTTCTCTTTGCCTTTGACAACAAAGGCAAATGATTTTTTCACTCCCACACTAGAGAGTGATTGGACAATTCTGTCTCCATACTCATGGATGTCAAAAGCTGGACGGGTCTCCTGTACACAAAATGTTAGACACTTATTTAATGGGGTTAAACTGTAACCAATAGTTCCCTATATTTTTTTTTATGCTGAACATTTTTAGAAACATTACAATCTGTTAACACAACCTTGCAAGAATCATCCCATATTACCTGAGCAGCAAGATGAGGGTTGATTCCATCCTCCCACTCTCTGACTCTTCGAGACAACGCAGTCTCCTGCGCGTACTTCTGAGAGTTCACCAGAAACAGGTCCTACATACAGAAAAAATCTGAAAGAATAAACTAGCACTGTCCAATTCATGAATCCTCATTTCCCTGGAAATCAATCTTAAGCTTTTATACCACACTCTTCTTGACCAGGTCTTCATAACTCATCCGACTCATATGCAAGTCATGGAAAATTTGCTCCTGTTCACCAAGGTGCTCCGCAGGTTCAAGATCATCAACCAAATTGTCATGTTCCTCATCTGAAAAGTCCTCACCTGAATAAAATTGAAGGGAGTACCACAAAATGTTTATGTTTGGTGCATTTTAAACAATGGTTCTATGCAAATAATGCCTAATGGTGCAGGGGGAAAAAATCTAGTGTTGGATAATTTTGAGTGCATGCAAGTTAGTGTATGCATCTAACCCTCTTCGTCTGGATGCCGGACAACCTCAACCCGGTCCTCGATATTATCTGGTTCCAAGTAAGTTTTCTTTAACTCCTCATCGGACACAAAAACACCCTAAAACAGAAAATACCTTGGGTTACATGACATATCACAAATACACTACTGTTCAGGGTCAGTATGATTTTTTATGTTTTTGAAAGAAGTCTCTTACGCTCATCGAAGCATTTATTTGATATAAAAAAAATACAGTGAAAACAGTAATATTGTGAAATTTGATCACAATTTAAAAGAAATGTTCTACATTTTAATATATTTTAAAGTGCAATATATTCCTAAAATGGCAAAGCCAAATTTTTTTCACCCATTAATCCAGTCATCAGTGTCACTTGATCCTTCAGATCCTTCTAATATGCTGATTTGTTTAATGAATAGAAAAATCCTGGACTGTTTAATGAATAGAAGGTTCAAAAGAACAGCATTTATTTATTGTACTTACCCTTTTCCTGAGTATCTGCTTCTGTACTTTCAGACGCTGACCCATGTTACTCACAAAGATGTAATTAAGGTCTACAATAAAAAAACAACATAATTTGTATAAATTACAACAACTTCTTAGAGAAAAATTTATTTAATATAGCACAAGGTCTTAAAGTATTACCAGGATAAGTAGGTCCATTCTTAAGCTTGCGATCCGTAGTCTCAACTGTAAAAGAAAAAAAACTATTTCTCAGTCATCTAAACAGTTATGTCCTCCATTCCTTTTTAAATAACAGCCTGATAACAACTTACAGGCTTTAGAGTACCAGCTCCCAAAGTCCTGAAGTTTTGAAGAACCCTTCCTCTTCCTCTTTCCAGACTCCTCAAGACCTGCTGGCACTTTATAACACTTCCCTAGAGAGTCAAGAAGAAAATAAACATGCAACAGCAAAAAGCCATAATGGGAAAGAATAATTGAGTTATTTTAATGGAAAAACATCAAGAAGATTCATCATCATCAGATTGAGCACACACCTGTTTTGAGGGGTTTGTCCTCCCCAAACACAGCATATGAGTCATGCCATTTCCAAGGGTCCACAATTTCCTGGAATATGCACATGGTATTTTGTAAGGCCATGATAATGCAACACGTATTACAGAATGCCAACATAACATACCAAAATCATATGTGACCCTGGACCACAAAACCAGCCATAAGTGTCAATTTTTCAAAATTGAGATTTATACATCATCTGAAAGCTGAATAAATAAGCTTTCCATTGATGTATGGTTTGTTAGGATATGACAATATTTGGTCGAGATACAACTATTTGAAAATCTGGAATCTGAGGGTGCAAAAAAAATCTAAATATTGAGAAAATCATCTTTAAATTTGTCCAAATTAAGTTCTTAGCAATGCATATGACTAATCAAAAATTAAGCTTTAATATATTTACAGTAGGAAATTTACAAAATATCTTCATGGAACATGATCTTTACTTAATATCCTAATGATTTTTGGCATAAAAGAAAAATCAATAATTTTGACCCATACAATGTATTTTTGGCTATTGCTACAAATATACCCCAGTGACTTAAGACTGGTTTTGTGGTCCAGGGTCACATATTGATAATTTAACATGTACTTCATGTGAATGTGGTTACTTGATTGATTTAGTGTGAAGAAAAGTGGCCATTTAATGTCAGTGCACCGCTCTATACCTTGGGCTGCTTGGGTTCCTCTGGAATTGGCTGTACTGCAGGTCTCGGCCTTAACATCCTCCCCTCACTGGGGGCCTAGACCAATTAAAAAATTTTTTTTTAAAAATTACATTTAACAGACCTTTACCTGAATGCCAAATATATTAACATTAAATCACACAAACTGTTTTGGTACCTGATGCCTTTCCACCCTCTCTTCAGACTCCACCTCCATTCCATGATCTTCCAGTGGAGGAAGAACCTCTGCGCCAACATCTTCTTCATCATAACCACCAATAACCTGAGCTACACCTTCTGGACACCAGATGACAACGATCAGACAAAAACAAAAGAGACCAGTGTGGTAATCTATTAGTCTTGAAATAGGAGTAAGATTCAGGTTTAATTTGGGGTCAGTAAGATTTTTTAAAATGTGTTTGAAGGCAGCATTTATTTGATTAAAAATACCAGGGAAAAAAACTAATATTATGAAATATTATTACCACTTAAAATAAGTGTTTTCTATTTTAAGATCATTTAAAATGTAATTTATTTCTGTAAGAGCAAAGCTGAATTTTCAGCAGCCAATACTCCAGTCTTCAGTGTCACATGATCCTTCAGAAATCATTCTAATATGCTGATTTGGTGCGAAATATTCATTTCTTATGTTGAAAACAGCTGTGCTGCTTCATATTTTTTAAAGAGAAACTGTAATACATTTTTTCAGGATTCTTTGATGACAACAAAGTGACTTTTTAATCAGTTTTGATTATCTGATGTCAAACTTTTAAGTCATGAAACATAAAAAAAAAAAGGCAAACCATCTGTATAGACTGTCACGCGATAAGTCTGTGTCCTCACCATTGTCTAAGGGCACAGGTGCATGTACAGAGAAGTTGTGCTGGATTTCTGCGACCTCCTTGAGGAAGTGAGTGTGGGAAGAGCCCAGACGCATCAATCCTGATTCGTCCATGGTGAAATTATTCATTCGAAAATCCTTACAGCTGCCAAGAAGCTCCCCTTTAAGACTAGATGATAACAATTAACAAACATTTTGGTAAAGCATTTTTAGTTCTTTATAAGTACGAGCTTAATTTCCAGCAACTGATTCACTTGTTCAGACAATATTGTCCTGAAGAGCAAGAGGACTTGATTGATGTCGTTGGACTGTAGTACCAATAAGATTACAGAAGGAACAGTGTGCAACCATTTCCTTTGTTTGTGTGGGTCAGAGTGTCTTTACCTGAGAAGGGGGTATTTCTGTTTCTCAAGTGATTCTACAGGAATGAGAGATTCAGGAGGGAGACGGATAATCTTCACTGGCTAAAAAAAAAGAATACGAAAGAATTTGTACAGACAACTGCTATACAAGTTTATTATTCGCTAAACAGTAATATTAGTAAATATCAAAAGCATATTAACTTTACTCCTAATTTTTCCCCCCAGTTTACCCAGTCAAAGACACAAACGCAGAATAGCATGGATGTCCAGTATACACATTAAGTTGTAGAAACAAAATCTCTGATGAGGTGAAACCCAACTCACCTCTGTTGGATCTTTCATAGTTATATTCTGAGAGTTGACATTCTCATCCTGCTCAATCTCATCAAACTGCATCAAAAATACCCAATTATTCACACAGATATATAAAACATTTAATTTTTGTTTAAATTAACAAGCCTTATTGCTCATTTACGCACCTCACAATCATCGTCTTCATTGCCTGAAGGAGCATCTTCATGGTTACCGTCTGATGAAGAACCTTGTTTGTTACACCTGTTGAAATAAAGACAAATAGCATGACAACATGAACATACCAACTGCACATTCAACAGATTAAACAGAAAACTGAGGTCCAGGACAATAACACTTACTTCTTGTTTTTGTTAGAGATGTAGTCCAATGTTTGAAACACCAGAGTGTGAAGGAGCTCCACCTAAATATTCCGAACAGATCAATTTGTAAAGAAAACATCTTCAATTTAAGTTTGCGTCTTTGTGACATATTAAAGGATTAGTTCACCCAAAAATGAAAAATTACTGAAATTTTACTCAGGCCATTCAAGATGTAGGTGAGTTTGTTTCTGCATCTAACAGATAGTATTTTGTATTACTAGTATTTTGGCCAGAAACTAAGGTTTAACGTCAAAACGCCTTAATGGTAGATTTGTTTCTAACAAACACGCAGCTTTTCACTTCAAAAGGCATTTATTGATGGACTGAAGCCATGTGGATTACTTTTGGATTATTGTAATGTTTTTATGAGTTGTTTGGACTCTCATTCTGACGGCTCCCATTCACTGCAGAGGATCCATTGGTGTGAGCAAGTGACATAATGCTACATTTCTCCTAATCTGTTCCGATTAAGAAATAAATTCATAGAATAGATGGCCTGAGGGTGTGTAAATATTCAGAAAATGTTAGTTTTTTGGGTGAACTATTCCTTTAGTTTATTTTATTTTTTAAATTAAAACACTAATATAAAATATAATCTTATTTCTTTCTGACACACATAAAACTTTTTGTTAAATTAACTAAACAGAGTAAATAAAGTAATTCAATAAATGAGATAATTTGTACTTATTTTTTGTGAAATTAATCACTGTAACACACACATAAAACATCACATATTTAACCTTTCTGCCATAGATGCAAGTTGATCCTTGGATTAAAAGTGCAGCCTCTGCAAAGTTCATCATGGTTTTCCCACCATCAAATGAAATGGTCATCTGGTCGAGCTGTCAACACATACAACAGCAACAATACAATACTTAGGCTAGAAAATGAACCTTTAAATGAATTAAGGTGGTTCTAGATCAGTCTGTTAGTGTTTTTTCACCTCCTCAAGATACTCTCCAAGCTGGCTGGCCAGGTCAATGTCCCAGTTCTTGGTGAGGTCCCGCAGCGGCTGCAGCAGATGGGCATATCTCGTCTCTGCAGAATCCATGGCCATGTATTTCCAAAATACCCTGCAAATCATAATTTTTACAGGCATTATAATTCATACTTAAAATTAATTACCATCCTCCAAAATATTAAGAATGTTTTAAGGCTCACTTAAATTTTGAAAAGTAACAAAAAAAACATGACATGTTGTCTTTGATTTGCAAAGATATGTTTTACTTTGGTCCTGTACTGTACTGTGCAGTCTCTGACAAAAAATAAAAACAAAAATTGTTACTGAATCACATTAAGTGTATACAGGAGATTTGCTAGCTGTCTAATAACTACACGCACAATAAATATAGCTGTATTATTTGAACACTACCATTAAATTTAAGGATAAAGTTTTAGAACCACTCGGAATCACCGTTAAACTGTAAGTTACACTTAATTTAAACCGTTTAAAGCAGTAGTAAGCGCTTTTACAGCACTGAAGCTCCAACAACACGATCATAAATCAATATCAATATGCTCACCTTTAGTATGCGAATAAGCAACGGTTGCTGGATAAAAGAATAACTTCTTGCTCGTGTATTTCTTGAAATATACAGCTTCTGTCACTAAACTGTGCAAAACAAAATAATAATAAAATCTACACTTTAGGGAAATACCGCGCATACGTCATTTTTGTTTTTGCCGCGCGCGTGGCGTCAAACCGAAGTCACCGGACGTCCGTTGAAGCGCTGCCCTCTGCCGGCCAGGAGGCGTATCGTGAACCAAGACCAAGGCTCACTGATTTGGGATTTATTTGCAGTGTTGGGGAAAGTTACTTTTAAAAGTAATGTATTACAATATTG
Organism: Sinocyclocheilus rhinocerous; assembly: GCF_001515625.1. Classification (NCBI taxonomy): domain Eukaryota; kingdom Metazoa; phylum Chordata; class Actinopteri; order Cypriniformes; family Cyprinidae; genus Sinocyclocheilus; species Sinocyclocheilus rhinocerous. The sequence continues at coordinate 1,416,528 of NW_015666595.1, forward strand.
CGTTACTCCATAAAAAAGTAACTAATTACGGTACTTTGTTACTTTTTATGGAAAGTAATGCGTTGCGTTACTTTTGCGTTACAATTTAAAGAAAGCATAGGTCAAATGGTTTATTAAAAAAAGGAAAAAACAACAGCAACAATTCTTTGCACTACACAAGATTAATATTATTTTATTTCTTTTATTTTAATCTAGGGGGGGAATAAACATCACCACTGCTCCATAGTGTGAATGTCTTCGATGGCCAGAAGGGGTCACTATAAGGCAGCCAGACAAATAAAAAAAAAACTTATTTAACCCCAGAGATGTATAACTAAGATAAAAGTGGACAATTACTGTACAAAATGTTAGGATTATTGAATTGTTATATTTCATAGCAATTTCATTAATTTTGTTCTCAAATATTTTTTTTCAATACAAATCAGTTCAACACAATCCCTCAACCCTGAGGAAATATTCCCCGTGATTACTTCAATTCTGACCAATAATTTTCATAAGATAATTGAAAAAAATGAATGTATACACACACACACACACACACACACACACAAAAAAAAAACTTATTTAACCCCAGAGATGTATAACTAAGATAAAATTACTGTACAATTACTGTACAAAATGTTAGGATTATTGAATTGTTATATTTCATAGCAATTTCATTAATTTTGTTCTCAAATATTTTTTTTCAATACAAATCAGTTCAACACAATCCCTCAACCCTGAGGAAATATTCCCCGTGATTACTTCAATTCTGACCAATAATTTTCATAAGATAATTGAAAAAAATGAATGTATACACACACACACACACACACACACACACACATGTATATATACTGTATATATATATATATATACTTACAAACAAACAAACAAACAAACAAACACAAACAAACAAACAAACATACAAACAAACAAACTATTTTTACATCTATTTAGGGCTTAACAGGGAGATATACAGTATTGTTTTTCAGATCCTCATAATGGCTATCTGATCTTTTCAAGGTGGAGCCAAGACATTATCTCTGATCCACCAGATGGGTGGAACTGCTTCCTTCCAATTTAGTATTGCTCTGCATTCTAACAAGGCAGAAAAAGCAAGGACTTTACCAATTGTTGCTGATAACCATGAGTCTTCTGGGGAAACATAAATAATGCTACAAGAGGAACCTGTGCTGGAGAACTGCTGAAAGAGGCTTACATACAATATTGAGCAATAGTTGGTTGAACTTGTGAACCCTTAGCACATTGACATCTATTACACATACATTTGGGTTCATTTGACTTTTGACATATAAGTGTTATGTATTTTAAGGGGAGACACTGCAGGCAAAAACACTGTTTTTTCATGCACCTGTCAAGTTTGTGATTTGGGGCTTTTTGGTTTTTCATAAAGTGTTTTGTCAGACTAGTGGAAAGAAAACATCCAAAAGACACTGTTAAGTGTTTCGTTAATAGCACTTTATCTATTTGTGTCAATAGATTTAAATTACAATACATATTTTTAAAGGCCGTTTTCTCAAAATGAGTTTTTTCTCCTCTGAGCCATAAATCTCCACTTCAGTAACACTTACACACACCAAACTTTACATTTTTATTCCTGTATATCCTGAAGGTTTTTTTACAGAGGGCTTTGTTCATATATAATTAGCTTGATTATATACAACATTTTAATACCCCCGAAATTGTGAAAATATAATGTTTTCTGTCCATTCTAAGCATTTTCTGAATTATGGAGTGACAAGATACCCAAAATTATGAGATACCCAAAATTCCCTCTGTAAAAACTTTTGACTCTAATATGGCAAAAAAATGTAACAAAAATGTTGAAACTGACATCATCCCGTGTTTAGATTTTTGTACAAGAAATGTATGCAAATTAGTGCATATTTCATTAAATAATGACTCATTTGCATATCCAAACCTAACATTTTAGAAAACTTGCAATACAAAAAATGTTTGCAATTATCAAT
>NW_015666595.1:1418674-1436838 GCF_001515625.1 Sinocyclocheilus rhinocerous
CACTTACACACACCAAACTTTACATTTTTATTCCTGTATATCCTGAAGGTTTTTTTACAGAGGGCTTTGTTCATATATAATTAGCTTGATTATATACAACATTTTAATACCCCCGAAATTGTGAAAATATAATGTTTTCTGTCCATTCTAAGCATTTTCTGAATTATGGAGTGACAAAAATGAGATACCCAAAATTCCCTCTGTAAAAACTTTTGACTCTAATATGGCAAAAAAATGTAACAAAAATTTTGAAACTGACATCATCCCGTGTTTAGATTTTTGTACAAGAAATGTATGCAAATTAGTGCATATTTCATTAAATAATGACTCATTTGCATATCCAAACCTAACATTTTAGAAAACTTGTAATACAAAAAATGTTTGCAATTATCAATATAATCAATCAGCTGGGTAAGTATGGCGATAACTATTAGTTATTTTTTTTACCCTATTCACTTGCAGTGTCTCGCCTTAAATTGAAATGAGTGCCAAGCACACACTGATGATGATTGAACCTGCTTCAGGACACAGTCCCATGTGTCATCTGAGGCTGGTCTGCCAAGATCTTCCTCACAGGTCCTCCTAATTTTTTCTAAAGAAGAGGATGCTTGACCACAACTTTATTCGCTTTAAAGGAGCAACTAATTGGTTTATAAACACAAGTAACATGACCCCATCCATAAAAATAACAAGCAAACCAATTGTCTGGTGTGAGGTCATCTGAGGCATCAGACTTACAGTCAGCTCTGCACTCTAAAAAATGCTGGGTTGTTTCAACCCAACTTTAGATCAAATATGGACTAACCCAGCTGTTAGGATAAATTTTTTTATTACATTTTTAAACCAAAAGTTGGGTTAGTCCATATTTGACCCAAAGTTAGGTTGAAACAACCCAGCATTTTTAGAGTGTGAGCACTGTGTTAAAGGGATTGTGGGTAACCAAGCAGATGACAGTAGCCATTGACTTCGTATAGAAATAAATATTATGGAAGTCAATGGCGACCGCCAACTGTTTGGTTACCAACATTCTTTAAAATATCTTCTTTTGTGTTAAACAGAAGAAAGAAACTCACACAGGTTTGGAACAACATGATGGTGAGTAAATGATGACAGAATTTTCATTTTTTGGTGAACAATCCCTTTAATCCACTCTTGTCTTTATACAAGGGCTTTACAGACATTAAATCTGGGAAGTGTCTGCCAATATTAATTATAGACTTTCTTAATGTAATGAATTTTAATCTATCTATCTATCTATCTATCTATCTATCCGTGTTGTAGATATTCAGGTAGTTTATTGTGGTTTGGGTGTTTTTACACACAGACAAAACCCAAAATTATACAGCTTATATTTTTTTTGTTTTGTCATATGTATGCAATAAATCCCTGGCTTAAGGTGGCACTTGTCATGCTGTGACTGTGTCTCAGATGAATATAGAGACACAGAACTGTAAGACACAGACCTCAGCGACCACTGTACATTTCTTTAAAAACTGTACGGATTCAGATTCTATAAAACATGCCCATCACAGATGTTTGATAAAGAAATAAACATTTTACTGCAGTAATGTATAAACAATTAATAATAAACAAATGAATAATAAACAAAATAGATTTGGGATGTGCTATATTGAAAGTATGGCAGTATATATAGCCCGTCCTTTGCATTTCATGGCTAGTTATGATATTAGGCCTTTATGTAAAGAAATTACAAATAATTAGGTCTCTAATGAAAAACATCCTCACAATCAAATAAAATTAAATTATAATTACATGCAGCAGCGTGGATTGCGATAAAAATATGTGGCTGGCGGATCTTAACAAAACAAACAAACAACAACAAAATAGCCAGTTGGCACGACCTTAAGAGAGCGTCCGCACATCTGACCACGTGATACGATTCCTGGAAAGTTCCTGGAAATTAGTCTTTTGTATACCAGTCTTTTTAAGTGAGGATTGAGTCGTAAACGACGAGCGCACACACATACACACACACAGAGAGAGAGAGAGAAAAAAATTGGTTGGAATATCACTAAACTGCTGGAGAGAGTAATTATATGTGTCCTTCTCGCTTGGCGCGCGTTGTAACGCGTTTGGACGCACGACGCGTGCGGCGCGCTTCCAGACAGCGCGAGAAAGGCAGTGTCGCCTTTTGTGGAGTGTCGCTCCCGAAAGAATCAATGCGAATACGATGAAAAACGCGTCCCGATCTGCTGAGCATCAGGGCGTGCTAGTCTTTTGACAGCTAACCGATCAGTGTTTCCCATTAATAAATGATGGGTCTAAATCATGGTGCCACTGAACGTCTGTAACGCGAAACGCGCTGGACTTGATTGCTTATTGCGTTCACTTAGAGAAAAGGTAAGTGATGAGCGCTTTCTCCGACTGTCGCCTTTCAGGCTCAAGTTTATGTTCAAAATGTGCTCTGCTTTATTTCCTCTGGTTCATAATGTCTCAGATAGCAGCGACATCAAAGGATTCGTGCATTTAGAAGTATCTTCATTTACACGTTTAGGAGAAAATCCATTCGTTTGTCTTATTTGTTACTCTATCATTTACCAGGAGCTCAGCTGTCAAATGCAGTTTCCTAGTAAAGGCAGTTCTGCGTATTTTGCCGTCTCTTAAAGGCAGCCTTTGTTTTTATTCCTCATGCACGTGTGCAAAGAGCCATTCACAGAAGACGGACGTTTGTAATGTTAGTGGAGCTTATGAAGATTGTCATTTCGTTCTTGTATCCAATTAAAAACAAGAACAGAAAAAATAACAGTAGCTGACTTTTGGATTATTCAATGGAGATTAACACGAAATGGCCACTTTCATTTTACCACTTTATGAGAGTATTTCAAATAACCAATGAGAAATGAGTTACAGGGGTGAAATGACTATCATATGTGAGCACCACCCTCCTGAGGTGACAGTAGAGGTTGTAGGACTGTCAGAATATTAAGGATTTACAGGACAAAAACAATTTTAAGGTAAGACTAAAGAATGGCTAGTTTAACTCAATTTCCGATCATGATAATGGATGTTAAATGACAGAACTGGTATCATTATTGTTTAGTATGGTATAACGTTCACACAAGCTTTTCATTTACGTGTTAAAAAAAACTATAAATACCATGTCTGAGTAGATGGGAAGGGTTGTAACATTTTCCATTCTGCTGGAGACACAAATATTGAACAAAACAGGACAGTGTTGCTACGCTCACCACAATTGTGTGAGTGCACACTCTTTCGTTTAGCTGTGTTTCATGCATTTTGCATATTTGTTTCCTGTTTTAAAACGTTTTTTTTAACGTTTCCCTATTGAATTAAATGTTTAAAATTAAATGAGGGTAATTGTTTTGAAGAATGAAATACCATAAATGAATAAATACATACATGTGCTCGTGTTCTTTTAGTGTTACACTCAGGGAATGTGGAAGATTGTAGCACCAACACTCCTTGTACTTCACATTCATTTACACAGTTTTAGGGATACATTGTAGTTTTCAAACATCTTTAATTTGCAGCAGACAAAAATGGAAATATTATATCAACATTTAAAAAAAATAGCACAAAAACGTTTACAGACGTTGAAACAAAACATGTCAAAATCCAATTTCGTATGTGTTGAAAGGCGTCTAAAACCTGTTTGTATTTTCAGATCGGCGCCGCCAAACAAAATCCACGGACTCTGTGGAAGACTTCTCACATGTTTTGGTTGATTGGTTAAGAGTCAGTCGTCTTTGAAGGATAATTATAGACATTGACTGGATGCAGAACGGCGTTCTCCAATGACCTGTCACTCATCCGACTCCACCGAAAGCATCGAGAATGAAAGGCGATCGCAAACCGAAACCCAAGTCGCGGAGTCCGACCAGAGTCGCATTGCCACTGCCATGAGAGACCTTAAAAACACTGGTAAACGTTTACTGCTCGTTTTACTTACATATTCTTTCCGTTTGTTCCTGTAACACTCGCTGAATTAATGATGTAGCCTATGCAGCACAGCCACAGGCAGTGATTCATATGCTTAAAAAAAGAATGATCATATTCATAATCATAATGCCTTAAATTTGATGTTAAAAGTGTTAACAGCCGATTTTAAAAAGATTAACCTTCTATATAAAATTTCAATAAAATGTTTAAAGGTCGTTTTAAGTGTACTTTAATCTCATAAATCAAACTTGCAGCAGGTCCACACTATATCATGCTTTTGGCATGGGTTTGTTGAAATATTCAAAGGAGCTGTGATTTCATTATATGAATATCAAATGGTTGAAAATGTTGATTCAGGACTTCTGTTTATATTTTTATTCATTTGTGTGATATCATTTGCATCTGGTGTGTTGTTTGAACAGAAGATAATCACGAAAATATCGGAGAAGTGAATGTCAACAAAAAAGTATGTAAATCCAGTAATTAATTTTTATATTAAGGGGCAATTGATGATTTTACAAAAAGGGCAATAAAAAAATCATTGTTTTAAGTCAATATTTGAATTGAATACATTAATTAATCCAAATAATTACATATTATGTTTGAAGTGCCTAATTAAAATTAATTCAACATCAACTAGAAAAGATTGAAGTGTAATTAAAATTAATTCAACATCAGAAAAGAATATTAAGAGCTATATCAGATGTTACAAATACAAAAGTTTTTGCAATTGCATTTTGTTCACCCCCACATATTGACTTCCAGGGGCATTTTTGTCACTTTCTGTGGCATTTGTCCCACAAGCCCCCATTTCTGACCCTGATATGAAGTATGTAAATGAATAAGTAGGAACTATGCACATTTCCTGACAAAGCCTTTGTTTACATTTTCTGTTTGCTTTTTGTGCAACAAAAGAATGACATTATCATGCCTATGAAGCTTTTGTTATATTTCCTGGTCTGGCTGGAACATTTGTCCTCAGTGGTTTGCGTCTCTGTCACATCCCTTTCTGGTTTCAAGTGCATGAGCAAATTTAGTCCAGCACTGTATGAAAGAGAAATGCAACATACCGTCATTATGATGCTGCAGCGAGATCCATTTTTAGGTTTGTTTGTTGCTGAGAAAAACAATGTGAGTAGCTTTTGGGAACATCTGTCAAGCATCTGCCATCAAAAAATGTCAGATACTCCCAAGACGAATAGTCATGGTCTAGTTCAGTATTTCAGGAAAAATATGTCATTTATGATACAGTGATACACTGCAGACTTGTTTAGTCTTGCTACACCACAGTTGCCATAATGTTTTCAATTCATGTTCATTTAACAGGACATTTCAGAAATGCTTGGTTTTTGCTGCATTATCAGATGTGAATTAACTCTTTAAATCAGTTGAGATGTTGAAAGACGCATTGCATCCTTTCTAAAAGCCAAGATCTCTGCAGTGACTCAGAAAATGCCTTATAAAACAACAGCCGTTCGAGCATAATAGTCAGGATATGACTGTAGCAGTGACGGTTTTTGTGAGCGTGTCCTTAGAGGGACACGTTATGGGTCTCATGTTACACAAGCAAACGACTGAAACGGATACTGTGGAAGAGGATACGTATGACCATCTCTGTGTCTTATTTTCTTGGAAGCAGGCTGGTATTGGGGCAGCCTTACAGCCAATGAAGCCAAGGAGATCCTGCAGGACACGTCGGAGGGCACGTTTTTGGTCCGAGACAGCTCTCAGAGGGACTACCTCTTCACCATCTCCGCCATGACATCTGCGGGACCCACCAACCTGCGTATCGAATACAAGGACGGCAAGTTCAAGCTAGACTCCGTGGTGCTGGTCAAACCCAAACTCAAGCAGTTCGACAGCGTCGTCCATCTCGTGGAGCATTATGTGCAGCTGTCACGGACATCTTGTAAGGGCAGCACTACCCCTCTCGCCCCATCCAAAGGCACCGTGCAGCTGCTGCTCACGACTCCGGTGTACACGGCCACACCGTCTCTGCAGCATCTGTGTCGTATTGCCATCAATAAAACCACACGGCGGGTACAAGAACTCCCTTTGCCGAACCGGCTGAAGGATTACCTGACAGACTACACTTATAATGTATAGAACCAGATGGACAATGATTACCATAAGTGCTGGGGTTCTATGGAACATAGACCCAGTGATAAAGAGTTGCTGATGTCCTGTTTAGGATCTTTTGCCTGGGATCCCTCATCTTGTGCCCAAGGACTACTTTAAAAGGATAGTTCACTGAAAAAATTTAAATCTGTCATTAATTACTCATCTTCATGACATTCCAAACATGTTTGGCTTTCTTTCTTCTGTGGAACACAAGAAAATATATTCTGTTTTTGTCCATATAATGAAAGTCAATGGGGTCCAAAAGAACACTGTACTCCATTGGCTTTCATTGTATCAACATTTTTCAAAACATATTCCATTTTCTATGTTAAGATTTGACATGAGGGTGAGTAAAAAATGACAGAATTTTAATCTCTGGCTGAACTATCCCATTAATACGGAGAATATCATAACAATGTTAAGTGTCCTTCATTGCGCACTTAACAAGTTTACGGCCTGTAGATAATAATCTACAGTCAATTTTTTAATGAGCGAGTGAGCAGTATCTGTAAGGTGCATTGGCCTACATGAACATCTGTGAGTTTCTACCTGTAATACGCACATCAGAAATACAGGTGGAAGAGTTCAGCCAAAAATGAATAGTTCAACCATATATCATTCCAAACTCTTGGATTTTCTTTATTCTGTAGAACATAAAAGAAGATATTTTGAAGATTGATGCAGCTGTTTTTGTCTATATATTGAAGTCAATGGGGTCCAAAACTATCAAGCTCCAAAAAGGACATAAAAGTATACTCTTAAAAATAAAGGTTCCAAAAGGAGTTTTTTTTTTTTTGCAGTGATGCCATAAAGGAACTATTTTAGGTTCCCCAAAGAACCTTTCAGTGAACAGTTCTTAAAAAAAATATATTTTCCTATAGTGTGAAGAACATTTTAATAATCTAAAGATCCTTTTTCCACTATAAAGAACTTTTGTGCAGTTGAAACCATGGATGGTTCCATGGATGTTAAAGGTTCTTTGTGAAACCATCTAAAGAACCTTTATTTTTAGCATGAAATAAATCCATTCGACTCATCTGGCATATTCTAAATCTTCTGAAATTTAAGGGTTATTTACTCTCCAGTCGTTGATCAAAGCACACAAATGCAGACCACATTAACTATGCCGGCACAAACGCCCACTGGCATCAAACCTCATTGGGATGTTAATTAATGTTTGAGGTATTTTCTTTTATGTTCCACAGAAGAAACCAAACCATATGAGTTTGGAACAAAATGAGGGTAACATGAGTAAATGATGATAGAATTTTCATTTTTGGGTGAACTATCCTTTTATTGCAGCAGATGTCTGGGATGTTTCTGCATCCTGTGTTTGAGACATTGGAGTTTGAAACTGTATGCTTTTTGACTATGTTTTATTTGCTCATTATCCATGTTATATTTTTGTACTGTAGTCATAGATGATCATTTGATGCCATGGTTGCCCAAGGAACTGCTGGGAACAGGGAAGTACCTTGCGATATGATATACTGTATATCCCAATACGTGTCATCATGATAATGTAATACCTACTGAAAAATTACATGAAAAATAGATCTTTTTAGTCGATTTGAAACAAAAAATGTATTGAACATTTACAATACCATTCAAAAGTTTGGGGTTAGATTTTTTTAATACTTTTATTCAGCTAGGATACATTAAATTGATCAAAAGTGTCAGTAAAGATATGTATAATGCTACAAAGGATTTTCTGTTCTTTTGAACTTTATATTCATCAAAGAATCCTGAAAAAAATTTAATGCAGTTTCATCAAACATATTATTAAGCAGCACAATGATTTCTGAAGGATCGTGTGACACTGAAGACTGGAGTAATGACTGCTGAAAATTCACCTCATTACAGGAATAAATTATATTAATATATTATCAAATAGAAAACAGTTTGAAATTTCACATTACTTTTTTGCTGTATTTTTGATCAAATTAATGCAGCCTTGCTGAGCATAAGAGCCTTCTTTCAAAAACATACTAACCCCTAACATACTAACTTTTGAATGCCAGTGTATATAAAAAACCTTTTAATTTATAAACCCAAACTTGCTTAAACAGGTCCTGACCATTCCCCAACATTTAAGGGTGCGTACTTTTGCAAATAAAATATACCACCGGCTTAGTATTTTATTGCAAATTCTGAACCAAGAGGTAATTTAGCAGCTTGGTTTGTTTCAGCTTTAGTTGCATATGGTCAACAAGTATTGGCCTGTGTTAACCCTACCCCACGAGGGCATCGTAATAAACCTGCATGCTGATTGGTCGTATTTGGAGAATATTTGATTCTATACTGAATCTCAATTTTTGACACAGACCAAAAATAATGTACTAGGTCAAAAGCTTCTTATTCTCTCCTCACTGCTATTTGTGGAGCGGTTATAAGAAAAATATGATTTTCCTGTCAAGTTCCTCACTAATCTGACCTCCTGTTTTGGTTTAATGAAACATACATAATTTTATCCCTTCAACAATGGGCCGCTTAATGTATTCTATTCACTATTGTGCTTGGGTGCTAAATTCTTGCATTTTCTCTTTATGCTTAGTCTTTCAGTTAAAGCATTCGAATAGTATTATCTCAAAAGCATTGTGATAAAAATGATTACCGACTGGTGGCTTGATTTTGCCATTATTTTTAAATGAAAAAGTTCTATATTACTTAATTTAATAAACCAATCCACCAGAAATTCCTAAATCACTGAGAAATTGATCTCAGATCAGCATAAAAGGTCTTTCTGCCAACATCTCTCAGATCCAGTATACTCTTGTCAATTTTATTCCTCGTCTTCCTTGAGGACATGGTATATCTAAGTCTGATATGATCTCTTTGCCACTACAAAAGTCCACTAATATAATTTTACAACATAGTGCTGCATCAGGGGTGAATGGATTTTCTCCCAAAAAAGTGAGAAATAAAAGCAAGCATAGCTTTAATTCCTGTTCTGCGTCTTTTTTTGGTAATGTGGACTTGGGAATTATAGCTTCATTTTAGTGAAAAAAAAAGCAAAAAACTAATTCACTCTTTCATTTCTGCCCCCAAATGAGCCAATCGTGTGCAGAGCTGATAATAACACCCATCATCAAGGTCACACACCACAACCTGGCAACCTCTCAAACCTTCAGAAAACCCACATCTTATACAGACTTCTGGTTTCTAATGTTCTGAAAAAATACAGATAATCCAACTGTATTTGGTGTTTGGAAATTGTTTGTTTGGTTGTTTAGTTAGTAGGAAGATTCACTTGTGCTTTTTTAACACAACAGTGTTTGCATGCATGACTTTGTTTTGCATGATTTCATGTATGAAAAACATGTATGAAATTTGCCCAGTCCATTTTCCATTTCTACAGCTTTTCTTGTCCCCTCCATGTTTTTTTTTCTTAGCTTGCACCAAAGCATGGAATTTCTGAGTAACATTTTGAGTCACTTCATATTTTACAGGAATTTTTAGAGTGAATTGTGTGTACAAAGGCTATATATTTGCAGACGTTTCCTCGAGAGGCAACTGTTTACCCGATCAGCGTAAGAAAGTGACTATTTCTCTGTTAAATATTGACTCCATTCTCAAGAAAGAGCTGCTAAAAGCAGGAGTTCTCCTTGTCGCAGCACAAATTACTGTAGTTGTTTAGTCAAAGATAGCACTGTTTTCCAGGTAATCTAAACTTCATTGGATTTTACGTGGAAATTGGATGTAATTGACCCCACAAGTGCACCGTCGTTTCTGCAGTCACAAACACATTTAAGTGTTGGCTTCAGCATGTTAGAAGAACAACGTAATCCTATCCAAGTTCTCTTTTTTATTTTCACTACCCCCAAGACTGAAGAATCTGAAAACCATATCTGAGTCTTTAGAAATAAAGTCAATGTTTAAAGTTACACCAACAAAACTGTTAAGTTGACATTCTCTCTCTCTCTCTCTCTCTGTGTGTATGTGTGTGTGTGTGTGTGCATATCTATCTATCTATCTAGCTAGCTATCTATCTATCTCTCTCTCTCTATGTGTGTGTGTGCATATATATATATATTGTCATGGTAACCATACTTTGTCAAAATATCAGATTAAATGATATATGTCTTAAAATATCATAAAGCTAAATTACGTAGAACTTTATAACAAATCTATCTATCATCTATCCATCTATCTCTCTCTCTCTCTCTCTCTATATATATATATATATATATATCGTTTTCCAGGGAAACAATTATATTTTTGTTTATTTTTCTTTAGACAAAACATTGAATTAAAGGTAGTTGGATGGGATTTCAGAATAAATCTTCCAAGTGACAGGGAATAAGAATGTAGAAAGATGCACAAACACATATGTTTACCTGAAATTTGTCAGTGGTTGAGGGCAAGAGGACCTGAACTGACCCAGTGAGGAATATTCTGGAGCTCACATCTCTTATCTCTTTACATGACCGGACCTGACACTGGCTTGGTGAATATCTTAACAGCTCATTCAGTCAAGTAAACAGGATTTAAAAGGTCAGCTCAGGGACGAGGGCTATTGATCTCTCACCTCATATCACATGCACAGAAAACAATTCAATGGGCTACTTCAGCTTAAAGTCTTCATGTTGTACTGTACATCTGATAAAAACACAGCCTATTGTATGTTTGCATTGCAAAGCACGCTTCACAAAAGCATGTGACACCTTTTGCATCATTACGGCATTATCAAGACCAGATGATGATAATATCAAACTGTTCATTCAAATTTGAGACAGGTGTGGTGCAACTTGCAGAAACACAGCATATTGGACATCATTCAGAGCTAAGGGTGATAATTATGAAACAGATTCTAAACATTAGGTGATAAAACATTAGATCAGATGAATTCGATTAATTAAACAAAAAATTTAAAATGTTTGAAACATGCAATGACTGTACAGTATGCAAATATCCATGTCCTTAATCGGCCCTGTAGATGCTTCCAATTTAGTTTGAAGTCCATAATGGATTCTCTGAAGGGGAAATCCCTGCAAACAGATTTTAAAAAGCTTAGTGTAAAACGTGCTTGATGCTAAGGCAGGCCTTATGTACGTTGTATAAGGAGTCATACCATAAATGTCATGAATTGAACATATAGGGCATTATTTGCGTGAGGAACTGCTGCAAAAGGCAATGATGGTATGGACCCTCAGGATTATACATGCAAATATTACCACGGGGGATTTACATAGATAGCTCATATGCCATAATATTCAAATAATCCGTTCTTCCTGGAACAACTGTTGCTCTACAAAAAGAAAGCTTAGCGTTTCAAACAAGTGGTTTAACCGAACGTCATGGGGACAAGAAAATATACAACAGAACTTTCCCAATCAGGAGACAATGTCAGCAATAGGCAGCTTTATATACAATATAGCCTACAATGTTTTTGTAAGTCATCACAGGACAAACTGGAAAGACAAGAGCATCACTCAATAATATCACTCGCTCTACATCATTTGAAAAGAAGAGAGAAAAGGAGAGACAGAAAAAGAAAGGACTGTAGTTATTATCCTTCAGAAAAGTTTACCGTGGTAACAGTTTATGCCAAAACAACAGAGTTGCTCTAGTTAGGCCTATTGTTACCACAATAAACTATATTTATGCGAAAGTAAAGACATAAAACATTACAAATATTTATACAAATGTGGTGCATTAATAATACAGAACGGTTGTTAATATTTTAATATATTAGCCTACCTAGAAAATCCAGCTTTATATTGAGGGTGTCTTTGTCTGAAAAGGATAAAAACAACTGTATTCTGTTAGGTTATAATACAATTTCGCAGGATATTTTTTGTTTGTGACCATCATTTCTGCACAATTATTAGCCTTAAATGACCCAATTTATGTACACACATTACACAAATGCGGGAACAACAATGATGCCGAAAAATAGTTCCTCCTGCGCCTCGTTTCCAGCCGGTAGAAATAAATGCGACATGACGCGGAAAAGTCATACACAATGTATTACACACAACAGCACAAACTTGTGATATTTATGTGATATATATTCATAAACATCACTTTATGTGCATTTACCAACAACAACTGATAGGTTAACGAAGAATTCGCCGGCGTTTTCCCGGCTGTTTTAGCAAGCTGTTCATAACTTCAGACAGTTGTTGTGGTTAACAATCTGGGATTTTACTCGGTCATCGGGTTCAAATATGGACCCAAACCACAAAAGACTGCTCCGATCTCAGCGGCTTTTTCTGGCCGAGAAGCTTTTAGTGGACGACATGATCATACAGTATTTATACCAGGTGGAGATCTTAACGGAGAGTCATTTAGAGGAGATTAGATCGGAGTCGTCTAATAGGAAAAAAAACGCTCAAGCTGCTGGATATTCTGCCCACGCGTTGTTCGCTCGCCTTCCATCACTTTATTCAGTCATTAGAGAAAGATTTCCCCTGGATCAAAGACAATTTACCGGGACTGTGTGCTGAAGACAAGGAGCCTCCCCCTCCGTCCTTCACAGGTGAGTCCTGAGGAGCGGGCGTGAGTGCGTTCTTGTGTTCGTTTGAGCTAAATCTGACACAGAACATCCCTTTGGGCTATCCTTAATTGCAAAAACGAGTCATATATAATATCAACAAAACGTAAGTAAGTACAAGTAAGCACAAATGCCCTAAATGTCCTCATTTGGATAGCTAAGCGTATGTGTGGGGGTCATGTCCCTACAAAATGAAGTGAAATGAAAATGAAAACATGTATGAACGTTTTGTGTGAGGTTTAGGGAATAGAAAACACCATTTTCTCATTAAATTAATAAATAAAGAAAATAAAAATCATCACAATAACTACACACACTCACACTGGTTTCCATGTTTTATGGGGACATTAATGGTTTATATACTGTACAAACTATATTTTCTATCCCCTGACCCTAACCGTACCCCTAAACCTACCCCTCACACAAAACTTTCTTCTGTTTTAGATTTTCAAAAAAGATAATTCTTTATGGTTTATAAGCTTGCTTTCTCATGGGGACTAAAAAATGTGCCCACAAGGTCAAAATGTACTGGTATTAGGGGACATTTGATCCTCATAACGTAGGGAATACCAGGTACACACAAACACAAAAACATGTGTGTGAACATTATTGTTAACATAAGAGTGGGTGTGGCCATTTGTAACTTCAATGTGTGAGGCTTCTGGTGTCATTTTAGTAAGTCTTTAGTGTTACTCTTCTATTTATTTATCTATAGCTCCTAATGAATCGGAAGTCTTGCACATTCACAGAAAATAGTTTACATTACTTCCGTCTTGCCTGTACTGTTTGGACAAATGTCTCCAGACACTGAGGAGGACATGTCTCACATGTGTGTGAGAGCACAGATATATAATATAAAAATACATATAATATATAATAGATTTAAAAAATAAATAAATAATAAAATAGAATAGATATTAATAATATTATTATGCTATAATTTTATAGCTTTTAATTTATTTTATATTTCATTATATAGTTATTATTTCACTAATATGAAATATAAACAAATATAAATAAATAAATATAACAATCTAACACATCATTAACTAAAACATACATGTATTTTATTTGTAACATTATTCTAAGCCATTTCAAGGCACCAGTTGCACTACATGTAAAGTTTTTTGTAGTCAGACGTGTTTCTGTTCCCTCATATTCCCTCTCAGTTTCACCTGATTTCACTCTCTGTCTCATAATGAAACCATTCATCTTTTAATTGAGATGAGGTTATGAAAGCTGGAGGTCAAGCCATTACATCTCCTATTTCTGACCAGAGGGTTAAATAAAAAGTGCTTTAATTGCCCTTCCTCTGATCCCTAACACTAAACCCTCTGTTACTAATTCTAGCAGAGAACCTAAATGCATTTAAAGCATTGCAAATTTCCATATGATTTGAAAACTAATGTTTTTGCGTATTTACAGTCTGTGATATTTACATCCACAACAGTCTGGTTTCAGCCGCACAGATGTTTGTGAAAACAAAGGAGTTCTCTGCGTGCACTGCGTATATTTCAGCTGCTGTTTTGCTGAAAGGTGGCTTATTATCTGCTGTCTGTTGTTTTCCCATGTGAGAATGGAACACCCACTAAAAACCCTACATTGACACTCCACATCCCCCCTTTTTAGTCAGTCAACCCAAACCCCAAAACACATTTGAAAAAAAAAAAAAAAAAACTTCCCCCCTAGAAAAAAAAGAAACGGGGAGGGAAAAAAGAATTTGGATTTTAACATCAATGATGTCATTCTGTTGGCATGGGAACGTGTTTTTCATTCAACTGGCTTTCATTCTCCATCGTTGTGACAGGCCCTCAATCTGCAGTGTCACGGACACATTAATAAATGATACGCACGTTCTGGTTGAATTTAACAAAGCACGGTCCTCATGATCTTATTACCTACTTTCGAATCCAGATCAGTCAAATGGGGACACAATATCTTCGTTTTAAATTCCATTTGCACACCTGCGAGGCATGTGTATTTGCATGTTTATTTATGAGATGCCCGCTTTAAGGAAAATGATGCAAATTGTGTCTTAAGCCTTCACTTACGGGTTCCTGGAACTTATCGTACCTGATGCTGTAAGGTTTTGAATTTTAAATTGTTTACAAGGCTAAATGTTCTGTGGCAGGCTTCTAGACAAATTTATCACAACTGGCTTCCATTATAGCAGAAGCAAGCGTGTTCAGAAACCTTGGTGACTGCTTGTTAGTGCAGTTGTGAGTCATTGTGGGAGCTTTCCTTTCCAAAATGACTTGTATGAGAACTTGATCAGACAAAACGCCATATTTTTTGTAGTTGTTTTGTTCTTTACTTTGCCAGTTTTAGCCAAAGAACTGTCAAAAATGTTGAAGTATTAAAACTAATAATCTAATATTAAATAAAAAAATTTATATATATATACTGTATATGTATGTTCACTATTAAACTAACTACTAACTATTAGCATAGCATTATAGCATTGTTTTTGCATTCCCTATCTGAACATATCTTGAAGATATTTTTTGAATGTCGAGAAAGTTTAGAAACACTGGTCTACCTGATCAGTAACATGTGTCCACCAGACTGGTGCTACCAGTCATCAGACTATGATGACTGTAGTACACTCTTAAAAATAAAGGTGCTTCACGATGCCATAGAAGAACCTTTTTGTCTAAATGGTTCCATAAAGAACCTTTAACATCGTCTGCGGCCCAGCATTCTCGCTGAGCATCCTCCTTTCTAGGAAAAATATAATCAAAGCTGTTTGTTGGCTGCTCTCCCTCTCCCTCCTGTCTCCAGTTACTGAGCTGAAGATTTTATTGACTTACTGTGGTTCAGATGGTAATAAATTGGGGGATGGGGTGGGGTTAGAGAGAAAGCATAAAAGAAACGGGGAGGGAAAAAAGAATTTGGATTTTAACATCAATGATGTCATTCTGTTGGCATGGGAACGTGTTTTTCATTCAACTGGCTTTCCCTATCTGTTATTTGCACAGCTGCATTTACGTGTGTCTTATATCTTCAGGTCAATCCCTTATACGTTGTTAGTCACCCTCTGTAATACTCAGCAGCTGCCGATTCATCTCAAAAGCTTTTGCACTGTTCTGTACATGTTTACTTTTACAGTGTATGGCAGTGTTGCCCACAAAGACTATAAAAAAGCTTGAGAACTAAAGTTGATATCCAGAGCATAATATTATCTGATGGCATATGGAATACATATGGTAAACATTCACATACAATCCTGTTTCTGTATAACAGAAGCACAGAATTGTGTCTTTTGTGTGCTATATGACTGCTGGACTGCAAGTGCAACCAAAATAAAATATCTGTTGTTTCAAACCTGTATGGTGTTTTTTTTTCTCAAGTGGACACAAATATACAATTTTTTTGAAGAAATAAGAGATCCCGAGTTCATAGTGAGCAAGTAATGTCAATCTCCAAACAGAACCAAAAAAAAAGTTGTCCATACAAATTATAATTTATTATATATATTTTTAGAACCCCTGAATGGTTCCAACTCATAATCATAATCAACTCATAATCACCACCATTCTAAACTTTGGGGTCTTTAAGCATTTTTATGTTTTTTAAAGAAATATCTTATGCTCACCAAGGCTGCATTTATTTGATTACAAATACAGTAAAAGCAGTAATATTGTGAAATAGTATTACAGTGTAAAATAACTGTTTTCTGTTTGAATGAATTTAAGACGTCATTTATTATTGTGATGGCAAAGCTGAATTTTCATCAGCCATTACTCTAGTATTCAGTGTCACATGATCCTTCAGAAATCAATGTAATGTTTTTATGAAATAGAAATATATTGTTACAAAAATATCACTTTTGATTAATTTAAAGGCACAATATGTAAGTTTTTTTATTAAAATATCCAAAAACCACTAGAACAGTGTTATATATTTTGCTGACTTGTGTTCTTACATTATCCCAAATGTTTCGAAGAATGTTTAAATCCAGAGAAATAAGCAATTTTAACTAGTGACACGGACCGTGTCCATAGTGTCATTGTGTCGCCTGCCAATGACGTCATAACCCCTCAATTTCCGGTTTTGTTTTGTAGAAAACATGGAAACACCAAAGAAGCTTTAATATGTTGTGTGTTTTATTAGACAGGTGACGACCGTATATATATATATATATATATATATATATATATTACAGTGAATGGATCAGGTCAACTACATAGCAAAAAATAGATTCAATGAGTGGGTCATCATTTTAGGAAGTTAATGATAAAAACGTTTAAGCAAGGTAATAATAGCAAGCAAGACAATCACATTAGTATCGGCTAAGCCAGACTCTTCTCCTCATGCAATTGGCCGTCTCTCTGCCTCGCCCACGGAGGGATGGAGGAAGGCAATTTTAATAATTTGCTTTTAAAGCAAGCCAGCACAGTGCTGTTCACTTGTTTTTGTTGGAACATCACATTGACTCTCCTCCGTTCCCTCCACCCATCTCTAGTACAGTCTGATTTCCAGGAACGTTGGCTTGAAGAGAGTCTTCCTGTCAGAATGTGGAAGCGGGCTGCAGCTCGGCCATTCCAGCTGGCCTCTACACTCGGACTGACTCCTTGATGTGCTGCATCTGTTAGGAATGTTTGTATTGATGAACAGAGATGACACTCTCATATTGATGCAGTTTGGAGATGAGGTTTATCGAGATCAGATGTTGAGCATCCACAGCCAATTTAGCCACATAAGATCTTTTTTTTTTTGTTCATATGCCCAAAGCCAAGGCTTACACATGGGGTCTATTAAGGACAATTAATAGGTCTTAAATTTATGCTCCATTAGAACATTTTGAGCCACTTCATAACACGAAACCATCTGTCTCAAGTTGCTTGTCTCAGGCAAATCTTTTACAGTTCTCTCACAACAGAGAGATTTAGTGTCTGCACGCATTGCTCCCATTCTGATTTATATGGAGCTGGATTAATGACTTCAAACAAACCACAATAAGTGCTTTTGTGCTGGCCCAGTCAGTTCAGATTTGTACTTTCCCTGTCCATATTTGCACTTAAAAATAAGATACAAAGCAATACAATGTATTTGTGCAAGCAGTTTTTTTTCCAGAATGAATTTTTTTCTTTACTTAAAAAGTTCTATAATAACTTAAGTGAAACATGGCAAACATATTAAGCTTACCCAAGAAAGTCTATTCTTTGTGGAAGAGATACTGATCCCTGACAACAGAGTTATCAGACCAGAGCTATTAATGCTAATCAAAAACACAATCAGTTATTATTTTTTTATATTATTGATATATATATATCAAGCTATTAATTTAATTACAAACATCATAATTTGTTATTTTGAAATAATAAATGAAATAAATAATAATAATGTGTAGCGTCTGCGTAGGATCATGCATGATCTTTGGGGTTTTATGGCTTAAGAGACCTTTTTAGCCTTTTGACATTTGCATATAAATTACAGTTCTGGTCAGAGACTTTACGTTTGTATGGGGGGGGAAATTGCCAAATGGTTCCTCGCCGTCAAGGAGATTCTAACCAGCCCCCCCACTATCATCTCCCCCATCTGACTTCAAACACTTCCCAAAGAGCTGTAAATGACCCCGATGGGCCTGGCTGACCAAGCAAACTAACACACACACACACACACA
>NW_015666595.1:1437190-1446925 GCF_001515625.1 Sinocyclocheilus rhinocerous
TATATATATATATATTATGTTTTTAATTCACATTAATAGCTCTAGTCTGATAGTCCTTGTGTCAGTGTTTATACTTTCCACAAAGGATGTATTTTCTTAGGTAAACTTAACATTTCCTTCCATTCTTTTTCTTTAGATGTACACGCATAAGCCACATATTTTTGACCGGACATTTCCATTGAAAAGAGGTGTAATCTTATTTTTTAGTCTGCAGCATTTTCAGTTTAGAGCACATCCAGTTATCCAACTGGAATTCCTTCCTTGGGCAGCAGAATAGCGGTCATAAGGAATGAGATGGAACGTTTGAAGCCTGATAAAAACTGGAATGTTCTGAAATCACGTTTGAATGTATGAAATGTGCAACCTCAGAGGAAGCCAGACCGTTTTAATAATAAAAAAATTGATTTGAGGCTGTAATAATAATAAAGTAACTATGCTTATATATATATATATTCATTTGAAGTCCATTTGAAGTAATTTGCAGCCGTTAGCATGATGTCCAGAGCATGTTTGTCTTTACAAGCACCTGTATTGAGCCTAAATGTCCTTGGTGAACCCTCCCCTACTGTCCCCATCTCTCTTCAAGAGGAAACAGGAACATTAATGTCACATTGCGATCCTGCAGATTTATGTGTGGTTAGATGTGAAATTCTCTAGTTTATATTGTATATTATGGTGATTTTTACGCCTGTGACTTTCCCTCTTTTCAACTTCAGATAAACAAGCCCTGTCCTGTGACGTCACTCTTGTTGAAAAGCAGGGTTTATTGTGAGTTTTCGTGGAATTTTACAGAGATACGACACAGCTTGCTGTTCCCTAGAGGCCGTGTGTGGGCGGTCCACTATCACCCTGCCTAAAATTAACAAATTCACTTTTCCTAGAGAGACAGAGTGGCCCGTTTTCGGAAATTCACACTTGCTCACCTCTGTATTTTTATTGCCTTTTTTTGAAAAAAACATATTCCTAATCCTTCAGATCTAAAGCATCCTCTCACAGGGATGTTTAAGTAATTATGTAAACACTTTCCGCTGTTATACACTCATTCACGGACTCTTCTTATAACAAAAGTCTGATGGATAGGCTATATATGCTGTACATCAGAATTACATGTGTCTCCATACAGCCTCTTAAGACTAAGGTATTGTAACTGTCCCCTCAGATCAAGGCTTCTGCATACTTTACGTTCTTAAAGTGCACAATCTGTTCCCTCCAGCAGTCTGGAGTTAAGTGTCCACATGTACGCATGGAAATTGAAGCTGGAATGCTCCATCCTATAAAAAAGAAACAATTCTCAGAAAAGTTAAGCATTTCGCCGAAGCCCAGGCAATGTTCTTTGCAGAGCACCCTCTCTGGTCTTTCTACACTATATTCTATACTTTTTTTTCTTGGCAACCCTATTATCAGATATTTTTGTCAGCAAAATAAAATGAACAGGGGTGATAAATATGGCTGCAAATATATTGTGTACAATGGCAAAACTGTACACAAAAAAAATACAAACAGAGAATGTGACCACAGAACTTTTATGTGTCAGATGTTTTAATGAATTGGTCAAAAACACTCACAAACAATGCGTCTAAAGTATCTCTTTACTGAATTAACTAATTGCATCCGTCAGAGTGCACAATCTTAATAGAAAATAGTGCACAATAGAAAACACTTTTCTATACATTATCTTTATTCTCTTTGTCTCTGACTGTCTTTTTTCTGCTTTTCCTTTGTGTACCTCCACCACCATGAGCCATTAATCAGATAAAGTATTGCCACAGACATGTTATGGCTCAGTTGGATCTTTACCAGCTCACCCCTATTTACTAAACCAGCACTCGCTGTGTGAAATCCTCTTTGTGGTGTTTTTTGCTGATGGTTGGGCCCCCTCAACACACTAATCTTCTTTGTCTCTGGGGTCTAGAAGCTTTAAAGCTGTAAAGAACTACCGCAAAGTGTCCAAATCCATGGCTGAGAATTACTGCACTTGGATATTTGACCGCCTGTAACAGTGAAGAGGAATTATTTCTGCTCCCTTTAAAGCTGAAGTGGGCAATTTCTGCACCTTTTAGTGTCACCAAGCGTAATTGCAAAAATAATGATTATTTTCAAACGTGTTTCTGAACAATCTGGATCATTTATAGAAGATTATAGGAGAGGACTTTTGAAATGTCCATCGCAAGAGTGTTAGATTCTGCTCAGAAGCTATTAAAACGTCCTGCCTTAGAGATAGAGAGTTGTTATTCTCATGGCCTGGTGTGGCCACTCCTGTCTCTTGACGACAGAAATCAATGGACGTCCTTGATTTTGTAGAAGAATTTGGGAACACTCAAAACAAACTCTCAAACCGACCTTTGCTCCATTCATCCCCACTGCTCAAATAAAACACATCTCTATTCTCTTGGGACGAAAACATTGACGTGTCTTTATTGCACAGAGACAGAAAGATTGGATGTTAATGTCGCCACCTAGAAATTTTGAATGGTTAAATATGTTTCCTAGTCCTTCTCTTCCAATATGATTAAATGGTGTTTTTGCTTTTTTATATGTAGGCCTATGTATTATTTTAATTTAAATGAATTTTATGTCTTATATGTAAATTCTCGGTCAATCCAGTACATAGGTTTTGACTTCATGTAGATTGAGACTTATCACTGCTGGATTGTTGTCAATATCACACTTTATTCAGCAGTTTGAGCTGTTCCACTCAGGGTCATGGTGCAGTGCCAGTGTGAGTTATTCAAATAAATATGCTTACATCATATAAGAGATGCTGTTTTCTGTCCCCCGACCCCCTCAAACCTCCATTGCTGAGGTCCAAATTACACATGCATGGCTTGTCACCTCAAGCCGTTCAGTGGCAACCTGAGTGCATGAACAAGGTGAAGCATATATGAATAAAACATGCTGTACCTCATTCTCTTACATTCTTTTGCTTTCAGTGTTTGTTTCTTATTTTCCTGGAATCGTAACAAATTTGATATTTCTGAATGATTCTGATTCAGTTTAACAATATGTAACTTTACCAAAAAAAGCAGATGTCAGAATCCGTGTCAAGATCGAGTACACCTGAGTTCATTCATAATTACAGTCCGAGTCCAAGTACCCCAACTCTAATATATATTAGAATGTACTCTATCATGACATGGACGTTGATATTTTGGACTTTTTTTTACCGAGTACAGTCGAATCCACATCATGTGTTTCATGGAGGATAACATAAAATTAACATGACAAGACATTAATTAACATCTTAAACTCAGTTGGTTAAGACCTCGGACTTGACATACCTACTATTTTTGGTCATATATTTTAATGTTTTTATAAATACAACATATTTTTCACAGAATTAAAAAAAAAAATCCGTTCAAAACACCCATTTGTTTATGAATTGGACTACACTGGTCATGCTGTATGTTGTTGTATGCAACCAAAACGGACTACACAATAGGAGATGTTAAAGAACCCTTAACAGAACTGAATGTCACGGAAATCACCTGGTTACAAAAAATGGAACCAGTTCTGAATGCAAACAATCGCACGATTCCCAGCCCGATTTCCTTACAATATTTGTTGTTTGGTTTTGTGCTGTAATTATTTAAATGAGATGTGCTTGTGTTACACAGTTCTTCAAAATCATATGTTGTTTTTTTGTTTTCAGTTCAGTGTGGTGTTCCTGACCACATCCTTCCGACTGTTCCAACCTCGCAGCATCTGAATCGCTTGGCCGCTCATCTCAGTTCAGAGTGGAAGTCTGTGCTGCTAGACCTGGGTCTGTCCTCAGCAGATCTGTACCGGTGCTGCGCCGACCACCCCCTCGCGGTTCAGAGTCAGGTGCTCGCTGGGCTGGTGATGTGGACGCAGAGGAACGGAAGAGAAGCCACAGTGCGGCGGCTGCTCCAGAGCCTGCAGGCCGCAGGCATCCCGCCATCTGACCTCCAACAGGTGTTTGTGTGACTTAACAAGTTGTGTTTTTCTGGACTTCATACTGCTCTTGAGCTGTGGAAAACACAACAGACACTGAAGGAGGAGAAACAGACAGTGTCCTTGCGTGACTATTTGTATTTTGTCACAGGAATGTACTGAAACTCCATTATACGTCTAATATGGCTAGAAAAGTTATGAAATTGATCATGTCATACAGTTTTTTTTATATGTACAGTATGTCTTTTAATATTAAAATAATTTTTCTTAATTATGCTTCCGAAATATCTTTTGTATTGCCCTTAAAAGTGTCCATTTTTGTTTGACATTACCCTTAAATACATTTTATTTATTTATACATTTTATTTATATTTTCTTTACCTGCTGGAACAAGATGTGAGTGAATCAAGGTAGTAGCTCTATGAAAGGAAATGTTAAATGTAAAATCCCCCAGAACAGCAGTGAGTGAAAACGTGTTGTAGCGTCTGCGTAGGATCATGCATGATTTTTGGGGTTTTATGGTTTAAGAAGACCCTTTTAGCTTTTGACATTTGCATATAAATTACAGTCCTGGTCCCAGACGTCACACTTATATGGGTACTAAATGTCAAATGGTTAATATTGATTCTGCTACAGTTAATTCAAAGATCTAATCTAAATATTTATTATGAATCATAACCAGTTATAATTCGTCATAAATATTTCCCTTTTTGAGTTGAAAAACCCTACAGTGTGCATGTTAGTCTGCCTTGAGGACATATATATGCTATAAGGAAGTCCATTTCTACTTACATTTACAGTACATTCATGCATTTGGCAGATGCTTTTATCCAACAGAGTTGTTATTGATGGTAACAGATAACACTGACTTTTTTCACATCACTATATACATTTTTAAATCTATATGTCTAATAATTTATTTATAATCTATAATGTATGTTCTGGGACTGGTTACCGATTCTTTTTTCATACTTTTAAAACACATTTTTATGCTGTCCACTTATACAGTTCTGGAGTGTGACAAATTAATTTCTAAAAAAAAAATACAAATATTTCATGTAGTTAGTTAATACGAGTTCAACTGCATGTATAATAATTATACAAGAACTGAAACATTACACAATTGTTTGCTGAAATGCTGTTTTCAACATAATCTCAGGCTACTACATCTGGTCTGCTCTCTATTGTTTTTCTCTCCATCTGTCACTTGTTTTTATACAATGCTGTTTATTCAAAGCTTAATCAATATTTACAGATCAGGTGTTTGTAATATGACAGGTCATTTCCTTATCTCTCACTTATTAATCAGTGTGTGTGTGTGTGTGTGTGTGTGTGTGTGTGTGTGCGCGTAATACAACATTTGCACGCGTCAGTTTCTCTGCTGTGTGTACCAGCTCCCTCCATAAGGCCGATGCGTGCGCGCATTTGTTTGTGTCAGGTTTTTGTTTTCCGCTTGGTCTCCCTGGTGTTAGTGCCACATTATGATACTTTGAATGCTTTCCTAGAATCTGAGTGTGAAAGAGTTTACACTGATGTATAATTGACTTACCGATCGTGTGTTATATGACAGGTCATTTCCTTATCTCTCACTTATTTATCAGTGTGTGTGTGTGTGTGTGTGTGTGTGTGTGTGTGTGCGCGTAATACAACATTTGCACGCGTCAGTTTCTCTGCTGTGTGTACCAGCTCCCTCCATAAGGCCGATGCGTGCGCGCATTTGTTTGTGTCAGGTTTTTGTTTTCCGCTTGGTCTCCCTGGTGTTAGTGCCACATTATGATACTTTGAATGCTTTCCTAGAATCTGAGTGTGAAAGAGTTTACACTGATGTATAATTGACTTACCTAGTTAAATATAAATGGCCATCAACAGCACCATTGTCCCTGAGGTGGTCCAATAATGTCATGTTGTGCAGAAAACTTGTTGCACTGTTCAGAATCAGAATCAGAAAGAGCTTTATTGCCAGGTATGTTTACACATATGAGCAGGGGCGCCGCTATGGTTTCTGGGTCCCCTGAACAGCATTGACTCGTGCCCAATATACAACAAATATTTTTAAAAATACACAATATACAAATAGACAATAGACGGCATTTGTGTGTACATGTACAAATGCATGGAAATGTGAATAAGAAGTATGATGTTTTAAATAAATAAATGTTTACATAGTGTTGTGTATTACACGTTTATTGCCAAGTTAACTGTTCATGAGATGGATTGCCTGAGGGAAGAAACTGTTCTTATGCCTGGCTGTTCTGGTGCTCAGTGCTCTGTGGCGCCGACCGGACGGCAACAGTTCAGAGGCCTGGGCTGGGTGTGATGGGTCCAGAATGATTTTGCCAGCCCTTTTACTCACTCTAGATGAGTGCAGTTCTTGGAGAGTGGGGAGGGTTGTACCAGTGATTCGCTCAGCAGTCTGAACTGATAACTGATCGTTTGTGATGAATGTTCATCTTCTGATAAAGTAATGTACATACGTCCCCTGTGGTGTTATTCTTTTTTCTGAATAACTGACTGCCTTGCTAAATGTGCACAAACACAGAGCTATCTGACACACACCAGACACACACACACACACAGGCCTTCTGTCCTTTGAGTTTCCTAATTCCAGGGAAGCGTTTGAAATTCAGCTTAGCGTACGTTTTTTGTTCCGGCGTTTCTCAGAAATGTGCAGGGCCTTCAATTGGGACGGTTGAATTCATACCCTTAAAATGATGTGTGTGCGGTCCAGTGGTTCAGAAAAATCACGTGTGGTGCCAAAAAACGCATCAGCGCCCGTAAAAGCATCTCCGAACGAAGATAAAAATGCCTCCATGGGCTTACAGCGTGTTTGTTCTAGATTTAAAGGTGGCCAAAGGAAAAGCATTAAAGCAGCTCTTCAGCAAACGATATGTCTTACTCCACTGAATTATGGCGGTGGTCACCCGCCTTCCCCTGAACTCTAGAGAAATATATACTTGAGGGTTGCTGTAAATGCTGTGGCGGGCTTCTTGGCTCAGGTTTCCATGGAGACCGGTTTTGGATGGTGTGGCATTCTACACCCTGTGTGCTCTTGATGGGTTGGTCTGCGTATTTGTTCTTCTTTTGGTTTCAGCAAATGAATGTCTGGATAGGAAGGCTGAGACAGGAATGGTTTTTACTGATGCTGAGTTATGACAAAATGCAGTTATCTTTATCCTGCATTCAGATTGATTTGAATAATTAACTCATTTTGTGGCATGAGTGATAATTAGCTGTGATTATCTATCAGTCTCTGGAGTTTTCTTTACCTGCTGGAACAAGATGTGAGTGAATCAAGGTAGTAGCTCAATGAAAGGAAATGTTAAATGTGAAATCCCCCAGAACAGCAGTGAGTGAAAAGGTGTGCATGTTAGTTAGCCTTGAGGTCATATATATGCTATAAAGAAGTCAATTTCTGCCTACATTTACAGTACATTCATGCATTTGGCAGATGCTTTTATCCAAAGCAATTTTCACTGCATTCAAGGTACACTTTTTATCAGTTTTTGCGTTCCCTGGGAATCAAACCTGACCTTGGCTTTACTAGTGCCATGTTCTATTGTTTGAGCTACAGGACGGCCTCAGGGTAATAAAACATTGTGAGATAAAGTTTGAATAAAATCAGTATGTACACTAAAAAATGCTGGGTTGTTTCAACCCAACTTTGCATCAAATATGGACTAACCCAACATTTGGGTTAAAAATGTAATGTAAAAATTTAACCCAACGGTTGGGTTAGTCCATATTTGACCCAAAGTTGGTTTGAAACAACCCAGCATTTTTAGAGTGTAGATGTAGTAAAAAGTGAAAAGTCACACTTTTGAGATATAAACTTGCAGTTTCAACTACAAGATATAAAGCCTGCTAAAAAATGCTGGGTTGTTTCAACCCAACCTTGCATCAAATATGGACTAACCCAACATTTGGATTAAAAATGTAATGTAAAAATTTAACCCAACGGTTGGGTTAGTCCATATTTGACCCAAAGTTGGTTTGAAACAACCCAGCATTTTTAGAGTGTAGATGTAGTAAAAAGTGAAAAGTCACACTTTTGAGATATAAACTTGCAGTTTCAACTACAAGATATAAAGCCTGTAAAGATATCTATTGGGACAAAAAGTCATAAAAGTTACTACTGAGATATAAGTCATTTTGTGAAATATAAAGTTGCAGTTATGAGAAACAAAGGCACATGTGTGAGGTATTTATTGTGAGATGTAAAGTTACTTTGTGAGATACTGTCAAGTTGCAATTATGAAAAACTAAGTCGCAATTTAGAGATATAAAGTTATTTTGCATAGTTTAAATGACAAGAAAATCTCACAACTGTGATTTATGTTTTCACAGCTGTGAGATTAAAAGTCGCAGTTACGAGAAACAAAGTTGCATTCGTGAAATATAAAGCCAGAATCGTTAGATGTAAAGGCACTTTGTGAGATCTGCTGTAAAGCCACAATTATGAGAAACAAAGTTGCAATTGTGAGATACAGTTGCAGCTGTGAGATAAAGTCACACTTACAAGACTCAACGTTGCATTGGCAAGATATGAAGTCACTGATATACTGTAAAGTAATTACAGGAAACTAAGGCTCCATATATGTGATATATAATGTAACAATTGTGAGATATAAAGTTACATTCTGAGATTTAAAGTAATTTCAACTATACGAGAAATAATTACAAGTTAATTTGTGAGACGAAGTTGCAAAGAGTTTATTTATTTACTGTGAGGTGAAAACAGGCTCCTAAAGTACGTTACACATAAAAGCTGACCAAATTGACTTTTAGCTGATATACATTTCTCTTTTGGTAAAAATAAACATTGATGATGGGGCGCATATTAAACTTTTCTCATCGTTCCCCCTTAATTCCAGTTGCCTCTGATGGTTCATAATCATGGTGAACCAATCATGGTTCACATCTGTGATGTAAACTGAAGGCTATTGACTACTTAAAAAAGGAGCTTCTGTATGCCCGACCCAAACTTCCTGTTTCAATAGAAAATACATCAACACAAGATTAAAAAACTGCTCATTTCACAGGTTCTAGAAAGCAGTATTTAGTCATTCACAAAGCCCTTGACTTGAATGTTTGAAATTGAATATGTGGAAGTGCTGAAGGTTGTAAAGGAAAGAGTCTGAGCACTTCCTAGTGAAGGCGCCGGAGGTCAGAGACTTCAGCAGTAAATTATGTGAGATATTAGAAATGAGGAGGTCAGGAAGAACATTTAAACCTGTCAATCATCCTTCTCTATTCAAATGTGTACAGTAAATGCATTTTATCAGAGCAAACCATCACAGCTATAGGCTACACCTTCAAATCCAGATACCTCTCTTATCGTTTCCTGATCCTGCGTTTGTATGGCTTAATGGTCTATTCATGAATAAAGGTCACAGTCTCTCTTCTGTTGTCTGGATCACAGTCTATAGCATCCTCAAGTGACCTTCTGAAGAAGTCGCGCAAGGTATTATCTCTTTGTAATGGATTAACACTGCCTTCCCATAACAAAGAATCAGACACTTCTACCAGGTTTAATGCAAAATGTTCAGTTTAGCTGATGTTTACTTTTCAGAAATGCCACTGTCTAACTTGTTTTAAGATATTATGGGTCCCGATCACCTTGCAATTTTTCCAGGTTTCCATATACCTGGAGAATGCTACCTGTTAGAATTCCTATTCATCTCAATGGACGTTGATCGCCTGGACCAGCACCCTTATGGAAGTATGTGTAATTTAACATTTTTGGAACACTGGACCTTTTTAAATAATGGGTGAAAAAAATGTTGCTACTCTAAAAGTGTAGCTAGCTAAACCACATAAAATTCA
>NW_015666595.1:1447041-1447453 GCF_001515625.1 Sinocyclocheilus rhinocerous
GGAGTAGAGTGGGGGGGGGGCTGCGTCCCAATGTTCATATCCATCCAAAATAGTGTGACATTAGAATAAGTGTGTCCCAAAGCATAGTTTGTTGAAGAGAGTATGCCAAAAGTCCCTGGATGGTTTTGCTCTTTCAGATAGATTTTTTAAGTGTGGATCCGTGCACACTCTAATGGCTAATATTGCACACAATCCATTGTGCTTTGGCGAGAGATTCGGTTCAGAACTACAAACACGAATAAAAAGCTTTAAAAACTACAAACAAGGCGGATGTGCACGACCGACCGTTAAGTAGAGAGGTTTAGATAAAGTGGTTTGAGTTACCAATAATCAACATTTAACCTGGTAAAAACTTTTAAATGTATCATTATGCAAAAAATATGAGCAGAGATCTCCGCATAAAGACCCACGG
>NW_015666595.1:1454983-1456145 GCF_001515625.1 Sinocyclocheilus rhinocerous
CTCTTTCAGATAGATTTTTTAAGTGTGGATCCGTGCACACTCTAATGGCTAATATTGCACACAATCCATTGTGCTTTGGCGAGAGATTCGGTTCAGAACTACAAACACGAATAAAAAGCTTTAAAAACTACAAACAAGGCGGATGTGCACGACCGACCGTTAAGTAGAGAGGTTTAGATAAAGTGGTTTGAGTTACCAATAATCAAAATTTAACCTGGTAAAAACTTTTAAATGTATCATTATGCAAAAAATATGAGCAGAGATCTCCGCATAAAGACCCACGGGTGGCAGATCAACATGCTACTTCTTTTCTCTCCAATCCACCTTATTTTTCCCCGTAAGAGCGGGCGCTGCCATTTGTAAATTTTATGCGTCTGGCTTCCGGTGTCATCCACTTCCAGCTATTTTTAGCTGTAGGGAACTGCTCGTTTTGCTGCTTGAATGTATTATCTTAATTATGAACACACTGGTCTGTAGTGCAAACAGTTTGACCATTTACTGCACTTTGTTATTCTTCTCGTTATTTTCCATTCAGCGGCTAATGAACCGGAAGTCTCGCACATTACCAGAAAACGTCTTACTTTCACGTTGAAAAATAAGGTGGATACGGTAGGAAGTTAAATGAAATGAAATGTGGAGGATGTTAACTGTTACAAGATGATTGACAGGCCAGTTTACAGTGACAGGTTGCGTGTAACTATGCGACCGAGCGGTCCGTTAAAGACTCAATTGTATGACGTTATAGTATGTCCCAAAACTTGCCTACTCTTCTTCTACACACTCAAAAGATTGTACTTTTTCTTCACCAAAAGAGTACATATTTTAAGGGCATAGTATAAATGGCAAATTGGGATGCAGCATTTGCATGCTCAAAGTCTAGTGTGAACGCGAACTGACTTCGATGATTTAGACGAATTTGATCGATTAATTGAAAAGAACTGATTCAAAAGAGTCATTCATTCCGACTTGAACACCGAAAACTGTCCTGTTCATTCAACAAAAAAGAGGTAGGCTACATCATTCAAGACCCTACTGAATGATGCCAGTACCTTTTTCATTTTTACGTTAGGCATGAAAATTACTTGTGACCATATGTGACAGCGACCAGTGTTGGGAGTAACGCATTACAAAAGTAATAATATTACAGTAGTATATTACTTTT
>NW_015666595.1:1456489-1464594 GCF_001515625.1 Sinocyclocheilus rhinocerous
TGACAGCGACTAAAGTATATATAAATGACAGCGACATCCATAACACCATAACATGTCCATAACAAATCTTAAAGGGGTCATATGATGCAATTTCAAATGTTCCTTTCTCTTTGGATTGTTACAAGCTGTTCGTGCATAGATAAGATCCCTAAAGTTGCAAAGACTAAAGTCTCAAATCCAAAGAGATATTTTTTATAAAAGTTAAGACTTGTCCACACCCTCCTAAAGCACCTAGTTTAAACACGCCCCCACATGTCTACGTCACGATGTGGGAAGATTTGCATAACACCGCCCAAATGTTCACGCAAAGAAAGAAGGCATAACTTTTATTCTCGCTGTAGTATTGTTGCCGCCGCTGCCATGTTGTGGAGATTTCGTTGTGAAAGCGAAACTACTTTGTTTGGCCCGCCGGCCGTGCCGTTCTCAAGCCCACCCGCCGCTCCTTTGTCGAATCCGCCGGCTGTTCCTCACTCAAGCCCGCCAGCCGCCGCTCACTCTAGCCCGCCGTGTGTGACGCTGTGTGTTTCGTTGTGAAAGCAAAACTACTTTGTTTGGTCTTCCAAAGGAGGACACAACTAGAAATCAGTGGTTAAGTTGTATTTACAACACTGTTCCCGAACAGTTCAACCCAAATATTCAGATGTGTGCAGCGTATTTTATGGAGGACAGATTACCTGGCATTTATAGCAAGGTAGTCAGGTTGTCCAAGAAAACATAATGACATGATAAAAAAAAAACGTGATATTTGTAATATGCAGTATATCATTTTTTTTAAACATGTATTGTCATATTATGTCATATTAAAAAAAGGAAAATATTAATTATTATTATTATTATTACATCATGGTCACTAAAAAAAATCACAGAAAATCTTGATGAAATATTTTCAAAAATGTACAAATCCAACATAAACACAAAGAGTATAAAAAATTTGGCAGCTGCACTGTTAATTAGATTTTTAAAATGTTTATTTTTTTCCTCTTTCCAGAGGTAAAAATTTTTTATAATTCAATAAACGTTTTTTCCCGTGTTGATCCAGAAAGTGTAACCTCCCTTGTTTCCTTATAGTCGTGTTCACAGATTCTGATTCCTCCCTTCAATTCACGTCCTGTTATTCTTAAACTGTGGTTGTTTTTGCTTGCACAGTAATAAGCAGGTGGGGTCTCAACGTTCATATCCTTTGCGTGTGTGTTTGTGTGAGAGAGACACTTAGTGTGAGAGAGCATTTATGCTAGGGGTCAATGTGGCCACTGTGTGCTCTGGGTGTTTGTGTTTAGGGAACGGTGTGTATTCCCGTGAGACTGTGTCCCAAAACCACAACATCTCTGGTTATTGTGTGAATGTGTGTGTGTGTTTGGCCACTAACTTGCCCCCAAATGACATAGCTGAGAGGTGTCTCTCCATATCCTGCCCATTTCTTTGTCTGTCTAGAGTGGCCTACAATTATGGCTGTCCGGGTACTGTAATCCAACCTAGTAAATCATGTTTTACAGCAGCTCCAATCATTTGAATGCTACAGATATGGCATATTGAGTTATTGAGACACTAGGAAGGGTTGACTATTGAGAAATATTCACATATTAATATAACATGAATTGAAATTAAAAAGCTTGTCATGACATACAAACAAAAGTTCATCAAGACAAACTTTGAATGAAATTCATGTCTAAGGTAATTATGGAAAATCTTTAGTAGATTAGATAGATAGATAGATAGATAGATAGATAGATAGATAGACTAGATATTAAAGCAGCTCTAAAAGTTACTTTTTATCTGTTTGTGCGTCCTGTTATTGACAGTTGTTTATTAAATTTTCGTTGATCTTGGTACACTAAGTGCAGCATAACTGGACACTCTGTACCCACACCCATGTGATCAGGCATGCAACACACACAAACACAAGCTGATAATAAAGCACCATATGTCCAGAAACAGATTTCAGTGAGCCTGCCCTGGACTGAGCCACACATTTATGCCGACGTGAGCAGATCCACATGGCTCTCGGCATATGAGATGAAGGCAAAAACATTGCATTGATTCTGCAGCCCAGTGGATCTGGGCTTGATGATAATGCACAATGGTTAACCTTTAGCAGCTATTTTTAACTAAAGGAGCAGAAACGGAGTGTGTGAAGGAGTGAACACAGAGTGGAGGTTGGAGTGTGAGCAGACAGACTTACATAACACCTTTAACACATCGCCTTATGGCTTAACCAGCGTCACTCTCTCTGTCACTCACTCACTCTCTTTCTCTCTCTCTCACACACACACACAGTATACTTAAAGAGATTTCTGTTATTAATGACCCTCATGTCATTCCAAACTCAAATGACTTTCTATCTTCTATGGGAAAAAAGGAAACATTTTAAGGAATGTGATTATCGCTCTTTTCCATGCAATTACAATGAATGGTGTCTGCAGCTTTCCTTCATCAGAAAGGCCACAAAAGCATCATCAAAGTATCATAAAAGTAGTCAACATACTAAACTTTGGGTCATTATTCTGAATATTATATACTGAAAATATTCATGGAAGAATTGGCAATTTGTGAAAATTTTTTTTGACTCAAATCTTTTTAATGAATTGGTAGATTTGATTCACAAACCTGATATTAACAATTTGTTCACAAATTTCAAGAACTCTTTATTGATTGACTATCATATGACTTCAGAAGACTTGGACTGCAGCACATGAATATTATTTATTATATTTTTATGGTGCTTTTGCATCTCTTTCAAAGTTGGAAAGCTCCAGTCCCTGTTTACTGTAATGGAATGAAAAAGAGTGATGAGCACATTATTAAAAATGTCACCTTTTTTGCTCCATGGTAAAAAGGATGCAAAAGCACTAATAACGTTGTAAAAGTAGTCAACATGATAGCTTTGGGTCATTATTTAATGACAATATTCATGAGAGAAGAAGCAATGTAATGATTTGTCAACAAGTCACTCTTTTCAGTCAAATCTTTTTAATGATTTGCTGATTTGATTCACAAAACCGGTGTGAACAATACATTTCCAAATTTCAACTAGCACATTATTCAAAATTTCTCCTTTTGTGCTCCATTGGAAAAAAGAAATTCAAACTGTATTGGAACAACATAAGTGTGAGTAAATGATGACTGCATTTTAAACACCTTTAACACATCGCCTTATGGCTTAACCAGCGTCATTCTCTCTGTCACTCACTCTCTTTCTCTCTCTCTCACACACACACACAGTATACTTAAAGAGATTTCTGTTATTAATGACCCTCATGTCATTCCAAACTCAAATGACTTTCTATCTTCTATGGGAAAAAAGGAAACATTTTAAGGAATGTGATTATCGCTCTTTTCCATGCAATTACAATGAATGGTGTCTGCAGCTTTCCTTCATCAGAAAGGCCACAAAAGCATCATCAAAGTATCATAAAAGTAGTCAACATACTAAACTTTGGGTCATTATTCTGAATATTATATACTGAAAATATTCATGGAAGAATTGGCAATTTGTGAAAATTTTTTTTGACTCAAATCTTTTTAATGAATTGGTAGATTTGATTCACAAACCTGATATTAACAATTTGTTCACAAATTTCAAGAACTCTTTATTGATTGACTATCATATGACTTCAGAAGACTTGGACTGCAGCACATGAATATTATTTATTATATTTTTATGGTGCTTTTGCATCTCTTTCAAAGTTGGAAAGCTCCAGTCCCTGTTTACTGTAATGGAATGAAAAAGAGTGATGAGCACATTATTAAAAATGTCACCTTTTTTGCTCCATGGTAAAAAGGATGCAAAAGCACTAATAACGTTGTAAAAGTAGTCAACATGATAGCTTTGGGTCATTATTTAATGACAATATTCATGAGAGAAGAAGCAATGTAATGATTTGTCAACAAGTCACTCTTTTCAGTCAAATCTTTTTAATGATTTGCTGATTTGATTCACAAAACCGGTGTGAACAATACATTTCCAAATTTCAACTAGCACATTATTCAAAATTTCTCCTTTTGTGCTCCATTGGAAAAAAGAAATTCAAACTGTATTGGAACAACATAAGTGTGAGTAAATGATGACTGCATTTTAATTTTTAGATGAACTGTTTCTTTAAATCTGCGTGTTAGTCAGTTTCCATCACACTAATAGGTTTGGTTGTCATGCAGCTAGATTTGACTTTTCTCTCGCTTCTTCTTTTTCTCTGAACGCCATTGTGCTCAATGGGAAGTAGATGGAGTGTAATGAATAATAAAAAAATTATCTTTTCCCTCCTGAAACACTTTTCCTTGTGACCAGCAACAAAAGATGTGTTCCCAGAAGGGCATCTGCCTTCCTGGTAGTAGAACACACACACACACACACACACACAACCAACCTTGATGTGCACACTGAGTGAGGGCAGGAGAGTGTCTCCTTTCATGGTCTAAGGAGATGAGAGATGAGAGGAATTTCTTTGGGATTACCTACAGTACAGCAGGCTTCCCAGAATTCCACACACCAGGAAATGGATTTCTAGGAAGTGGTGATTAGAACAAAGTGGCAGAACGCCAGATAAGCAGGATCACCCATCATTAGCTCCTCCCCGTCTGATGCAATCACTCTCTCTTTCTCTCTCTCTCTTCCCTTCTTCTCTCTGTCAAAATGCTTGCTAACTCGAGGACAGTACTAATGCACCTATCATGGTATCATTGTATTATTATCAATATCATCCTGATGACATTGTCCTAAGTCCTCCTACATGCACTGAAGAGATGATAGTTGAATACAGATAATGCTTGAATGAGAATGTCTGCACATTGCAATCATCAAGAGATTTCTCAGAAAAGCCCCGGATCATCATGCCCTAAATCACAATACATGGCATAAATTAGATTAAAATGACACCAGTGTAAAATTATTTATTAGTTTGTAATGATTGTGCCTATAAAACTGGTTTTGAAGCCCGGGTGTTCAAACATTCAAATAAGCAAACAACTGTTCTTCTTTATGTAATCTTAATAAGTTGTAGGTTTATTTTATTTTATTGAAAGAGAATATAATACTTGTCAAATTGAAAATTAATGTAAAGCATCAATTTTGTTTATTTTATTTTATAATGTACAGTATGTATTTATGGAAAGAGACTGTAAAAATGATCAAAATGCTAATTAATGTAAAAAAAAAAATTCTTATTCATGGCATTTTATAAACTTCTATTGTTATGTCATATTTTTCTCCCAAAATGTCTGTGCTTTAACTGACCCACTGTTTCTTTCTGTCTGTGTTTCCCACTCTCTTTCAGGCTTTCGCTTCAGCTCACCTCGTCACATGAGATTTATTGAGTCTAAATTAGTGTTGGGGAAGCCGGTTTGTTTGCCTTGCAGTTTAGTCTCTCTCTCTGATTACTGTCTTCACATGCTTTTGGCACTTGTATTTAGTCAAGCAGAGGGAACTGACTCTAAACATTGAACTGAGCCTAACAGAAGCACTGCAGTATGGTTCAGTCTAATTTATTACTTGACAAATAGTTTTTATGTATCTAATGAAGCATTTAATTTCAAGAATGTTTGCTCACAGATTGTTTAAGGGAGTTATAAAGAGTTGAACAGACTACCTTTACACAGAGCTGTCACCTGTCATGTTAGCCAGGGAGTGAATAGGACAACTGTGTGAACTGTTTAGGCTGTTAAGTTTTATGACCCTTCCCTATCTCTCTCTAACACACACACACACACACACACACGCGCGCGTTTGATCTCCTTCAAGAATAGGAGATCAAACTATATGTATAAAAACACTAGAGGTGAATTGAAAGTGTTCATTACGATAGAAGAATGTGAAAATAGTATTATTACTTCAATAAGATCTCTTTCTTAGTGAACAAGCTCATTAAAACACTCAGAGTCCTTCCAACAAAAACAGAACACCTTGTCCTCTGTCGTCATAGGCGCTGTTTATTTAGGCTTATAAAACATATTTACGCTCATTCCATAATTATTTTTCTGTTTCATAAATATTTCCATATTTCTATTCATTCCTGCACATAAATCTTTTCTGGTCTCCTCAGGGACGTGGTGACAGCCTGTGGTGCTCTGTTTGGGAGTCGGATCTGTGAGGGGAGGTTCAGACGGGGATTCTGAGAAATCTCCATACCCCTGAATGTGCAGATAACAAGTATTAACCGGAGCTTATTGGAAGCAGATGCCCTTTTCCCAAAAGCCTCAGCAAGGTTAATTTCTGAGAGTTCAGGACTGCTTCTTTCTCTGCTGTGATCGAGGGGAGCATTTATGTGTGTGTGAGCGCAGTGAAGTTTCTGTGAATGATGCTCAAGTTTCTTGCCAACTGATGCGTTTTACTTCAGACCTGAATCAGTAAATTCATGTAATCATATATATATATATATATATACTACCAGTAAAAAGTCTAGATTATTAAAAAAACATTTTTTATGTTTTTGAGAGAAGTAATATTTATATAAAAAATAATATTTTTAAAATATTAAAGTAAATTGCTAAGTAATATTTTAAAATGTAATTATTGCTGTGATGACAAAGCTGCATTTTCAGCAGCCATTACTTCTTCAGTGTCACACGATCCTTTAGAAATCATTCTGATATGCTGATTTGGAACTCAAGAAATATATTATTATTATAAATTTTCAGAACAGATGTGCTGCTTAATTTTTCTTTTTCCCTTTTTTTTTTTTTTTTAGAACTGTGATTCACCACCATTCAAAAGTTTGGGGTAAGTAAGATAAAAAAGAAAGAAAGAAAGAAAGAAAGTAATACTTTTATTCAGAAAGGACACAACAGATTGATCAAATATGACAGTAAAGACATTTATAATGTTACAAAAGATTTTGATTTCAAATAAATGCTGTTGATAGAACCTTCAATTCATCAAAGATTTCTGAAAGAAAATTCCACAAAAATATTACGCAGCAAAAACAGTTTCCAACATTGATAATAGTAAGAACCATTATTAATAATTGAGCAGCAATTGATAATAATTGCGTACCAAATCAGCATATTAGAATGATTTCTGAAGAATCATGTGACACTGAAGACTGGAGTAATGGCTTAACATGTCTGCCCTTTTCTGAGAAACAGAGAGTGTGGGATGATTTGGATAATAATAATAATAATATATTTACAGAGAAGTTTTTAATACCCACGCATGCCACAGCATGCAGACTGTGCACTGATGTGAAACTCACTTTATCACTCAACTCACCTTAATGTTCACCTGTAGATCATTGGCCACCTGTACGGTGGTGAATCCAGTGAATCCTGGATCATACTCGTAGGACAAATTTTCACAGTCCACAGTGGAGTTCCCAACATTCAACAACAAGCTAAACTGACCACTGCCATCATAGTGGGGGGACTCAAACCACACATCCTGAGAAAGAGAGACACTGAAAATATAACTAATACATGTGACATGTACAGAGTGAAGCTATGTGTAATCTGTGAATAGAATAATAGAATAAATAATATTTAGTTTGAATTAATAAGTATCCACAGTCAATGATGTATACATTTAACAATTATACTAGCAAAGTAATGACAATCTGCCAAACTGGAACTCAAGTGAATATGGGCTGTTTGATTGTTGATATCCATATGTCAGATACAGTGCTGTAAGCTGCTAGACTGGATCCTCATTTAGAGCTTAATGCTGTAGCTCAGTTTATGAGAAACTTTATCATAAATTATATTGGTTTAAGACATGTCATGAGTTTTACTACCATGGTTATAGCTGCTAAGAGAGTGAAAGGAAATAACTGTTTGTGTAGATATATGCTCTGTGGTCACAGAATTTATAAATAATTTCCTCCCTACAACAAGTGCTGTGGTGTCAGAGGCATGTAAGACTTTGCTCTTTTCCGCTGAAATGCTGCTGTTGCTTATAAATGCACTGTTTTAACTCAGTGAATTTATGCTGTGATATCATTTGGCCCTTGAATCATGTGCTGGGAATGTAGGTGGACATTTTGAATAGACTAGAAACAGGATGAAGAAATCAAAACGATCAATGTTTTTGGCAGAACATGATAGAAAACTGGAACAAAATCCCATTCAGAGGGGTGCCCTATGCAGACTGCATGATGTACAGCCTTTTTTAACACACTGCAGTT
>NW_015666596.1:0-819 GCF_001515625.1 Sinocyclocheilus rhinocerous
AGCATCATATGACCCCTTTAAAATACCTGGAGGTGGGGAATAATACACAAAGTGTTATATCCACATATATTATATTCACTCAGCATTACTTGATCTAATTCACAAATATCTCATTTACAATTTAGTAGAAATTAATTGTATTCAGTTGTGTTTTAGGCACTAAAACAGTCCAATACTTTATAGTCAATCACATTTTTATATTGAAATAATTAAGATTTCTGTGCCACCCCAGACTGGTTGCTGGCCCCTCCCTGGCCACCCCTATAAAAACATCCTGGCTCCGCCCCTGTTTGTTGGTAATGAGAGCTTCAAGACGCCTCCTGTGTGGAGAAACTAGTCGTATGCATTGCTCAGGTGTGATTTTGGCCCATTTGTCCACACAAACAGTCTTCAAATCTTGCAGGTTCCATGGGCCTCTTCTATGAACTCTAATCTTTAGTTCTTTCCATAGATTTTCTATTGGATTTAAGTCAGGTGATTGGCTGGGCCATTCTAGCAGCTTTACTTTCTTTCTCTGAAACCAAATGAGAGTTTCCTTGGCTTTGTGTTTGGGATCATTGTCTCGCTGGAACGTCCACCCTCATTTCATCCTCATCATCCTGGTAGATGGCAGCAGGTTTTTATCAAGAATGTCTCGGTACATTTTTCCATTCATCCTTCCTTCAATTATATGAATTTTGGCAGTGCTACACCATGATGTTTTGGGCTGATGTGCAGTGCCATTTGACCTCCAAACATAGTGTGTATTATGGCATCCAAAGGGTACAATTTTTGTTTCACAGGCTTGTCTAAATGTTGTGCAGCAAACTTTAAACGAGC
>NW_015666597.1:0-871 GCF_001515625.1 Sinocyclocheilus rhinocerous
CTGGGTGTTATATTAATTCTATATAATTAATTATTATTAACTCTTTCACCACCTGCTTGGCCATCTAAAAGGATAGTAGTGAAAAGTAACAGACACCGTCTCATATGGGAAAAGGTCATTTTCTGTAAATCTGTTTATGTAACCACTTTCCCTCTCCATTTACCAGCATCACAAAGACACCACAGATGAAACTATCCTCCTGAAATGAATGTTGGATTTTGCCAGGTTTCCACTTCTTCTTCACCCAGTCTGTCTTTTCATACTTATGACTTCTCATTTTGAAAAAAGCTCTGTTTTTGGAAAAATGCAGTGTGTGTGTTTATGTTGGTCTTAAGCAACACCAACTATGCTAATTTACCATTATTAGTGTTTTGGAGGTAAACATGCTAAATAACTTTTTCAAACAAAATATCATACCCAAATTTTTTGCATGTCTCTTCGGTTTTTTCATTTCATTTGTACCCATTTGAGAGTCAAGTATGAAAATGGTGTCACAATGAGCATGTAGGTACTAAAATGGAGAAAAATAAACAAGAAAATTATAACTACAAAGTCAATTCTCACAAATCTCACTGAAAAGATCAAACATTTCTATATGGGCGTATCCATGTTTACAGTATATGTACTAGCTTAACATTCTATTTGCAGACTTTTTACTTACCACAAACCTCCAGTGGTTCTCATTTATATTTACGAAAGTGATGAGGCCATCATATTGCTCAAAGTTGACCTGTTTATCAGAAATGTAAATGATCATGTCTGTGTACTGTACATATCAAAATTAAGAAATTTAAATAGTTGCTCTCACTTTTCACAATCCTTGCCATGCCATCTCCTCCCCTGTGCCATTTAAAATGACTTGTGTGGTGTA
>NW_015666598.1:0-237 GCF_001515625.1 Sinocyclocheilus rhinocerous
TAAGTACCTACTCATTGAGTAGGCGGTTTCGGACGCAGCCATAGTGTGCTGAGGTGACTGTGACAGGCATGATGACAGAAGCTGGTGACACATGTAACCAGGGCCTAAAACTAACTTTTTGCCACACCTGCCAATGGCTGGTGACGTGATAAAATTTACCAAGCAAAAATTTTTTTACCGCCCATGAAACTCTTTTTGCAAAAACAGGCAGTCATTACTACTACAATGACTAAACAT
>NW_015666598.1:781-1013 GCF_001515625.1 Sinocyclocheilus rhinocerous
GGCTAGGCAGAGGTGTCCGCCACTGCTGTTCCGTACAGTGGTACATTGGATAATACTGGGAAACCATACCCAGTTGGGAACGCTACAGAAGCCACATCCTGCGCATAGGAGGTATCATGTGGAATTACACATATGGACTGGCCCAGGGCAGTGCTACATATGGGAGTCCCTGCGGTAGACTCAACCCGCGAACGACTGCCAGGGAAAGACACGGGCTTACCGTGAGGGGAGC
>NW_015666599.1:0-1037 GCF_001515625.1 Sinocyclocheilus rhinocerous
GGCTCGTTTATTCGTTTTTCCGTTTAGTTTAACATTTTTCGTTTGTGGTTTAAAATTCGGTTTATGGCTTCAATATTTCATTCACACGTGTGGGCGGCGCTGAAACGCTCCTTTCATCTGATTGGTCGAATCGCTCCGCCTTCAGTACGGCCTTTTCATTCTTTCAGGCAGAATAAGAGTCAGTACGAGTGCGGCACTATAATGTCTGAAACCACCACTCACTGTTAATTACGCATAATATTTTAATCAGATTTTGCTGGGCACATAATTCGTGCTGCTGCGACTTGCAAGTGACCCCTTCAATGCGAGTTACAGTATGCTGACAGATTATTTCTAGGTAGCCTATTAGTATTGTATGAATATTGTCCCATTGATAAATACAGTGCAAATAGTTCCGTCTCTTTGGATAAAAGTGAAGTGGAAATAAAAATCAATAATAGACTGAACAGTTCAATGATAATAACATTTACCAGTCTCGTCTCGTCTGGATTTTTCAAGAATACGTTATGTGGGGAGATTTTATCCCTCCTTACTTCAAAACATTTCTTGAAAAAATTGGGGTTACAATAACGCAATTGAAGTGAATGTGACAAATCTTAAAAGAAAATAGAAGTAAAAAAAAAAAAAATTATATGTAGACTTCTGTTCTTACTTGCTTTTTGTTTGTAGGGAGGGTCATTTTAGACACTTTGTGTACTCGGGTATCAAAAAAGATCATAAAAAAATAAATAAAAAAAACTTCAAATATTCAGTATATGGAGCAGGTTCCAGTTTTTAAATGCTAGTCTATGATGAATGAGTGTGGCCATCACATTGTATCCTGTATCCTAACCCTAACCCTAATGTAACCCTGTTATGGGTAGGTAATGTTTCTATACCTAAACCTATGAGAAGATGACCAAAAAAATCTCCCCACATAACGTATTCTTGAAAAATCCAGACAAGACGAGACTAATGTCTAATGTTCTTGAAGCCACTAAGAGTTTTGTGTTATTCTGTGTAGAACAGTTTGCATTTTTTTCCACTTCCTGCAGTAA
>NW_015666600.1:0-1208 GCF_001515625.1 Sinocyclocheilus rhinocerous
AGTTACTGGTCTACATTGGTGTGATTTTGTGACTGACACAAAATCCAATTTCTCAGTACAGAGGATCTGGCGAGATGATGCCTTCATAGCATCAATGAAAGACAAGCTAGACATGTACTATTATAATGTTTACATGGATGTGTATCTTTCAGTGGTGTGAATAGAGCGTTTCTGTTCATATTATAGTATGAACTTTAGATTTATTCTTACATTAATAGCAAGTATATACTGTATGTAGTTGAGTAGTATGTAGCATATTTTGTAGTAGATCTTTTGTAACATTAGATACATCACAAATTATAACATTAAATATAAAGTACTTGCTATTAATTAGATGTAAATATGTACATACCAAGGTGAATACATTGTTTTGTATTAGATCTTCTGTAATGTATATGATATGCATACACATTTACTAGTTGTATATATTTACATTTAATACAGTGTGTGAAATAACAATGAACACTAGAACTGAGTTGACATTTTTTTCATGATTTATTAAAAAAGAGACATTTCATTGGCAACTATTTCATTGTCTCAAATTTTTTTCGGGAAATTTAGTATAAATAACTTCAATATACATTAGATCAAATTTTACTTTACAATACAAAGTAAAAAAAATAAGTAAAAACACATTTAATGATGATAAGTATTAAAGGTAGGCACTGCAACTAACTGAACAAAACAAAAAAATGTATTCTAAAAAAAAACTACTGTCAAAATTTAACACACACTACTATAGACTCCCAGAACACCTGGAAAACTTCTTGTGAGGGAAACTTTGTGTAATATTTGATTGTTTGATCAGAAACACAAAATCTGTTCACTATTGTTTGTTTCTCTAGTGACATTTTCTGCAGCCTCGCATCCAGCTCTTCAATGTACTGCAGCGCCTCATCTAATGCACCTATAATAATGTAAAAAAATATGTAGTTAGCAACTTATCACGCTATTTTTACATTTCACGTCACAGCACACTGTCAGTACCAAAGACATAAGGGTGGTTCTATAATTGCAGGTACATTTGGTGTCCATAATATATTTTTTTCTGCTTTTATATTTTAATTCTTTCAATAATTTATTTAATTTGTTACTCATTGTCATGAATCTCAAGATGTTACAGGCTATACCATATATATATACGAATCACAAGATGTTACAGGCTGTGTGTGTGTGTGTATATACAGTGGGTACGGAAAGTATTCAGA
>NW_015666601.1:0-176 GCF_001515625.1 Sinocyclocheilus rhinocerous
AGGAACTCGAGCTGCGTCGGAGGACGCTTTGGGAACGAGTATGCCTACGCCGCCAAACTTTCAAATCTTCACCTAGTGTGGAAGCCTGCACAGCTAGGGCGAGAGAACAGAAGAGCCAGGAGTGGCTCGCATGTCTAAGCCACTGAACCTGACAAAGGTTAGGGGCGTGGACCATC
>NW_015666601.1:349-514 GCF_001515625.1 Sinocyclocheilus rhinocerous
ATCTACTATCCACCGACTGAGGGTCTGTTTTGTAGCTGGAAGACCTACCTCTCTTTGACCATAGCACACAAGCAGTTGGTCCGCCGTTCTCCACAGGGCAGGAGAGAAATCAGGCCTGACACTCGGCCCGGCCAGAACGGGGCTACTAGCAGAAGACAGACCCCG
>NW_015666602.1:0-271 GCF_001515625.1 Sinocyclocheilus rhinocerous
AGGGGTCTCTTAAGCCATAAACCCCAAAGACCATGCATGATTTTATGCAGACGCTACATTCATGACCCAGATAAAAGAGTGCACTTGGAATAAATTACGTTTGATGAGGATTTGTTGAGGACACAGCATCGGATCTGAAAGTACTGGATCTGAAGATGATCTACTTACTGTGAATGTTTTTGTATGTCTGTGTAGAGCAGATGATTGACTGAAACACTTCCCACATGCAGTGCAGTGATACAGTTTCTCTCCAGTGTGAATCCTCTCATGT
>NW_015666602.1:422-549 GCF_001515625.1 Sinocyclocheilus rhinocerous
TTCTCACACTCAAAGCACATGTACTCTCTCACAGCAGTATGTATTTTCTGATGTTCTTTAAAATATTGTAAACATGAAAAATTCTTTCCACACAAATGACATGAATGTGGCTTCTCCTTTGTATGAA
>NW_015666603.1:0-2496 GCF_001515625.1 Sinocyclocheilus rhinocerous
GTGACTTACACTGTAAACAATCAGCGAAAGATTCGCTCTTTGAACTAATAATAAGCATTTTTAAAAACTGGGTCAATTTCCAATCTCTGAACAATTGGTTGTTCCTCAAAATCTGTATCCTCGTCTGATACAGCCTCACATATAAGGTTGGATACCTAATCTCGCCATCGTTCACCGGACAGTAGTTTGCTGTGTTAGCTACTGAAATGAGCCGCGCTGTGAAACAGCCAATCAGAGCAGAGCTCAACATTAATATTCATGACCCCTCCAAATA
The DNA here is from genome assembly GCF_001515625.1 of Sinocyclocheilus rhinocerous. NCBI lineage: Eukaryota > Metazoa > Chordata > Actinopteri > Cypriniformes > Cyprinidae > Sinocyclocheilus > Sinocyclocheilus rhinocerous. The sequence continues at coordinate 275 of NW_015666603.1, forward strand.
AGGTAATAATAGACCATTTCATTCTAGCGACAAATCCTAGGGTTGTAAACGGACTTGTAAAACCGTTTCTGGAAAATTTTTTACCTAAGCCACATACCTTATATCAGAGAACAATTTAACATATTGTATCAATGCATTCTATGGCACCTTTAAAAGGAAATTTAGAAGCATATTTCAGCATACCATGATTAACCCCTAAAAGCTCAATTCTGTCCGCAGCCTACCGCATTCAAATATCTGGCGTTATAAAACATGTAGGATAATTTACAACTCATTCAGTCAAACGGATAATGATTATTTGTAGTGCAGCCTTTTGGTTTGAAATGATTTGTTTCAGTCTTTTTGAGTGGAACTTTTCAAAACCAGATGTGCCTCCCATAATTTAAAACACAGCAGGCTTGCTAGGAAAAAAGGTAGCTAAAGGAAAATAAAGGATGAAGGTTTAATGAAGATTTTAGCGTTATTAAGAGTCACATCTCATGATCATATGCAGGATCCCTATTTTCAATAATTGTATCATGTTTTTTTCTTGTTTTTATATATATATTGTTTTTATATATTTTGTTTGTTATATATATTTCCTGGATAGTGTACTTTTATTTTGGTTAAATGAAGATGTCATTCATTTTATTAGTGGAATATAGAATAACAGCATTATTTTAAAGGCTTGTTTGCTGATACTTATTTGTCTTTGTGTTTATAGGACATTCTGAGATTTCAAATCTTTTCAAGACTGTTGTCCAAATTAGAATTAGCCCTCATAAGAACACCAGTTGATCTTGATTTCCTGGAATTTACATGTCGTCAAGAAATGTACCTATGTCAGACCCTGTCAAGACATGTTGATGTGCCATCACCAATCATCCAGGCCCTGCAGGAGCTCTTTTCACTCGTCAGACAGCAAATAGAACTTACCGCCCCACAGACAGAAGTAACTACCGTGGCTGGCAGGACAGGGCGTCCAAAATACAACATTGAAATGGAGACTTTGGCTGAGCTTTGTGAACTAAACCTCTCTGTACGCTACATTGCAAAACTTCTGGGCGTTTCATGTCGCACTGTCCGTAGACGTATTAGAGAGTTTGGGTTTTCCCCGAAAACGTACAGTAACATCAGTGATCAAGACCTCAATAGATTAGTTGTCCAGATTAAAAATGAAATGCCCTCTGCTGGATACCGAATGGTCAAAGGTAGGCTTCAATCCATGGGGATTCACATTCAGTGGAGAAGAGTAGCTGCTTCAATGCACGAAGTGGATTCGATAGGAGTCCTATCCAGAATGTACGGATTGGGATGTGTGGTACGCCGCACATATTCTGTGAGAGGGCCCCTGTCTCTCTGGCATGTGGATACTAACCACAAGTTAATAAGGTTTTGTCACTAAGAGTATTTATTATTTATTAACATTAGATCAAATAATCTATTTTTTTGATTATGAAACATATAAACCCATGTCTTTTTGCACTGTATTAGTAGAAATCCAAATGCAACATTCTCATTTTGTGCTGAAATCTTTGCTTAATAGGTACAACATAGTAATTTTTGGAGCAGTGGATGGATACTCTAGGAAGGTAAGAGAAGTATGGTGTTTTCTTCCATCACTGAAGTTACCCTAATTTTTATATGATGGGTGGTTGTATCACTAAATTTATATGTTGCAGATAATGTGCTTGAATGCTGCAACGAATAACCGAGGATCGACAGCCCTTAGTGTCTTCAAAGAGGCAACTGAACAATATGGTGTACCCTCAAGGCAGGTTTTTGAAAATAACAACCACTTAACACTTCACCACAAAAAGAACCATTTCTGTACATAAATGTTGCATGAACTTCAGAGTTTTATTATTATTATTTAGGGCTGGGTGATATGGCTAAACATATTATCACAATATCAATATGATGTTTCTCGCATTTACCGTTAATGGGGAAAGGAAATACTTTAAGAATAAATATAATATAATAATTTATACAACAGTTCTTTCTGGTTCTCAAATCTGATTGGCTGATAAGAGTGTGACATTAGAGTGATAACAGAACTCCAACAACCGTTTCACCATTTGTATCACTCCGCGCACAGTATTTCTCAGTGTCATGGCAGACACCCAAATCCACTATAATTTTAGAAATAATGCTGTTTTTGTATCACGGAATGTAGTTTTAACAGATGTTGAAATCAATTTGTGAATCAGACGAAACCATGCCATTCATTCACACAGAGATAC
>NW_015666604.1:0-534 GCF_001515625.1 Sinocyclocheilus rhinocerous
CACACATTGATCGGCACATGCACATCACAGTCACAGACAGGCAGAAAGTGAAGCCTTCTCTCCCTTTCCAGTTGTGTTTGTCTTGGTGTGGAGGTGAGTGGTGATGAACAACAGACTACGCTACCTGTGCCTTTGAATTTACAGCTAATTATCCAAAAGGCAAATATAGTTAATTTGTCTTGCTAACATCTATGACTCATGAGAGCTACCTGGATGTAAGTTAGCTAAAGTTTAGCTAAGGCAATAGGTAATGGGCATACAGGCTAACTTAATGGAGAAATGACAGCTGAATACAGTAAAATGAATAATGTCATCAGAATCACCACATTGATATGCAAATCAGGCGTTAAGTCATTAAAATGTGCTAATTTGCATACATTTGGGCAGAAATGTATATATTTATATCATTTCATATAGTTAATCAGTATCACACGAAGACTGACGTTTTTTCCACCAAAAATCAGCATGATTGCAAATGTGATATTGATATTATACAGCAGTTAAATAAACAAGAATTTAATATTAAGACACTTA
>NW_015666605.1:0-654 GCF_001515625.1 Sinocyclocheilus rhinocerous
CATAAATCCCTTATTTCACTTATTCACCTCCTCTGAAGTTCAACTTTTAAATCCTTAGTGAGCAAAGTCTTTGAGGCATGAAACAGTGTGTTTATCTTGCCAGAGGGGAAAGCAGTCATCCATAGAGTGGACATTTCGGGAAATGACTAAAAAAAATGCCATATCTGAGGGAGGTGAGAGAGAAGTAGCCTTCAATCTTAACAAGACATTCTGTGAGTAAGAATGTGAGTAACAATTTATCAGTCAACAGCCAGTTTTCTAAATTAAAGCCTTAAACTGATAGAGGAAGCTGAAAATATATTATATGATTAAATATCATATAAAAAATACTGTAAATGTTGGGGTACCATGGTACAGTGATGGCCTCACATGATAATACCATGGTACTCTGATATATACTATGGTAATAAAATAATTACCATCTTCATATGCCATAATATTTCAAATAATACCATGGTGCATGGTACAAAAAACACAGTAATACCATGGTACTTTTTTGTAAATGTGGAATTTCAGTCATGACAAAAATACTTATTGGCTAAACACATGCATGTAAATATGCATTGTCAATGAAATGAAAAAAAAAAATCGAAACATTAAAGTAAGCAGAAATAATCCGTGTATCATTCGATCATTAGTTTTTTTATTTAATAT
>NW_015666606.1:0-858 GCF_001515625.1 Sinocyclocheilus rhinocerous
TGACTACAACACAAACACAGCATCACAGTTTATCACTTCTGTTGCAACTTCAGTTGCTTCTTCACTTAGCATGCCACAAAATGCTTTTAATATGTTTCTGTTTTGTAGTAACCAAGAGAAGTGTTTTCAGACGTTACTCCTCAGACACCAAGCAGTCTCGAGTCCAAGACAGTGCATCATCTTTATTATACTTCTCTGACTGGACTAACAAGGAACAGTTAGAGCCAAAGAGGAAGTAAGTTCAAGTAAATGTCTGCATTGACCATTAAACCGTGTAATTTTTTGCATAACTGAAGAGACAAACTGACCAACAGGAAGTTTTGGATCTGCTGAATGTGTATTTTTCAAGCAATTTATTGCGGCTTTCACTGTTATTTTTCTGCACAGTGATGACTAGTGAAGAGTGTTTCTACTAATTTACTTAAAGGGGTCATATGATGCGATTTCAAGTTTTCCTTTCTCTTTGGAGTGTTACAAGCTGTTCGTGAATAGATAAGATCCTATCTGTGTTTCGTTGTGAAAGCGAAACTACTTGGTTTGGCCTTCCAAAAGAGGACACAACTAGAAATCAGTGGTTAAGTTGTATGTACAACACTGTTCCAGAACAGTTCAACCCAAATATTCAGATGCGAGCAACGCTTTTTACGGAGGACTGTTTCCTGATCCTGGGAGAGTAGACTACAATGCCGGTGTTCTGGTGAATTCAGTTCCCCTGTTTCCCCTTCGGCGCGCATGCTGACCCTATACAGTCTATGATGCTGACAAATAATGCTGACTCACAGCCTGTAAGTACGTTTTCATATTTAAAGAATTTGCCACTGACGATTCAAACGCGAGTTTTGAGCAGTGTAGAGTAGC
>NW_015666606.1:1077-1160 GCF_001515625.1 Sinocyclocheilus rhinocerous
AATGCCTCGTTTGTAATGGATTTTAATGTTTTTGTCTCGTCGCGCCGGGAGACGGCATCACAGTATGGTAAGGGGTGTAACAT
>NW_015666607.1:0-5840 GCF_001515625.1 Sinocyclocheilus rhinocerous
TAATGTATTACATTTTGGAAGTAACTTGCCCAACACTGTCTATAACACATATTTTATTAAAACCATATTAATACTAGGCCTATAAATAGTTTAAAAATAATATAAATGTTCTAAATGAGTTGTTTATTAATATGTAATATAGATTTATGCTGTAAAATATTAAATTAAATAATACTTATAGGGGAGAGTGGGGTAAGATTAGCCATTTTTTACTTATGTGGTCCTCAAGATAAGAGAAAATGACACAGAAGTACAAAGAAAGTATCTATCCTATCCTATCCTAATGAAAGTATTCCTATCATTTTAAATGATCAGAATGTTTCTATGACAAAGGGTTCATGATTAATCCAACCTAACATTAAAGTTTTTAAATATACTTTTATATTGCAATAATTCAAATCTTCAAATTAATGTAGAAACAACATAAAGACAGTGTATTTATTCATATTTGTTTAATGGCATCTTTTTATAACTGAAGGCCAGTATCACTGATACCAATATTACTGTCTCTAGGAAATTGTTTTCTTTTTTCTAATATTTAACCATTGACTAAACATTACAGTATAATTAAGGGCTATTATAAAAAAACACTTAAAAAATAAAAACTAATTTAAGTTAACCTAAAACAATCATTACATAAACCCATTATACCTGTGCCCTTCAGCAGGAAATATACAGAAATTGAATACAGTTATAAAACACCAAATTCTAAAATAAATATAGGGGTTAATATCACTGTAGGGTGCCTTTTGGTGTCCTGTACATAAATAACTTATTTGCCATGATAACTTAAAGGGGGCATAACACACACAGTTTCACCCAATCTCATGTTAATCTTGAGTACCTATAGAGTAGTACTGCATCCTTCATATCTCCAAAAAGTCTTTAGTTTTATCATATTTATAAAAGAAAGATACAGCTTTACGATTCTCTCTGGAAAAAGCCAAGCTCCTGGAGGCGTGCCGTGGGCGGAGCTAAAGAGTGACGAGCACTTGGGCGCCGAATGCCAACAAAACAGACATTTGATGCCGTTTCACTTACCGTCTGCAGTTCTGAATCATGACCGGGATCTTTGACAGGACAAAGAAACTGAGGAAAGGCAGGGCTATAAATACTAAACCAAACGATGGACTAATAAGATGATTAATGAACACAGGTGGAAAATAATGAACTAATCAAGCAACACAGGAAAACTAGGTCACGGAGCACATGGGGAGAAAAACAAACACAAAGACAGTCCATGGGCGTGACATATCGCCCCCCTCCCGGAAGGCGCGTCATCGCGCCACATACAATCAACAAAAGGGGGTGGGCGTCCTGGAGGTCTCTCAGGGCAGGCTAGTACAGGAGGCCTCCAGGTCGGTACCGTTTCCGGGAACCATGGCGGAGCAGGCAGTTTAGGGTGCCATGTCGGAGCAGACAGTTCAGGGGGCCATGGCGGAGCAGGCCGTTCAGGGAACCATGGCGGAGCAGGGAGCTCGGGGAGTTCGGAGAGCCATGGCGGAGCAGACAGTTCAGGGGGCCATGGCGAAACATGGAGCTCAGGGGGCCATGGTGGGATAGCCTCTGTGGCCTTGGCCTCTGCACTCGGCACCGCCCCTTCGGCCACAGACAGTTCACGGGGCCATGGCGAAACAAGGAGCCCAGGGGGCCATGGTGGGATAGCCTCCGTGGCCTTGGTATCGACACTCGGCCCGGCCGGAGCCATATAGCCCCCCTCCAAAAAAAATTCCTTAGGGAGAATCTCGGGTTCCCTGGCTGGAACCGGCTCTGGGCTTGACTCGGGAACTGTGGCCCTCCATAGGCTAGACGTGGGAACAGCGGCCCTCTCTGGGCCGGACTTGGGAACTGGAGCCCTCTCTGGGCTTAACTTGGGAACAGGAGCCCTCTAACAGGAGCCCTCTCTGGGCTTAACTTGGGAACAGGAGCCTTCTCGGGGCTGGACGTGGGAACAGGAGCACTTTCTGGGCTGGACATGGGAACAGGAGCACTCTCTGGGCTGGACATGGGAACAGGAGCACTCTCTGGGCTGGACATGGGAACAGGAGCACTCTCTGGGCTGGACATGGGAACAGGAGCACTCTCTGGGCTGGACATGGGAACAGGAGCACTCTCTGGGCTGGACATGGGAACAGGAGCACTCTCTGGGCTGGACATGGGAACAGGAGCACTCTCTGGGCTGGACATGGGAACAGGAGCACTCTCTGGGCTGGACGTGGGAACAGTAGCCCTCTCTGGGCTGGACTGGGGAACAGGAGCCCTTTCTGGGCAGGATGTATGAACAGGAGCCCTCTCTAGGCTTTACTCGGGAACAGGAGCCCTCTCTGAGCTGGACGTGGGAACAGGAGCCCTCTCTGGGCTAAACTCAGGAACTGGAGCCCTCCCTGGGTTCGACGTGGAAACAGCAGCCCTCTCTTGACTCGGGACTGGGGCTAGAGCCATGACTTGACTCTGGTCAGGGGCTGGAGCTGACTCTGGAGTGGACTCAGGGGCTGGAGCCAACACTGGTAGTTAAAGTTAACCTTTTCGAGATGTTTCCGTGTTGTTGCTGCTCAGCAATAGCATGGATGCGGTGTTGTCTGGGGGTTTGGCAAAAGGAGAGTGGGACTGTGGGCGGTGCTCGGGGTGGTGACTGAAGGCGGTGACTGAAGGCGGTGACTGGGTAGTTCTGACGTCAACTTTTTACGGAAGTCACAACGGTTCATGAAAAATCACAGCTACTTTATGCAGGCTGTGTGCATTTTACTGTGGACTGACTGTTTCGAAACTTATATGGTAGTTAAATAGCCCCTAGACCTCAGTTATCGTGAAAAAAGCCAGGGAATTTCAGTTTTGACAATATGGGACCTTTAACTTGGGAACAGGAGCCTTCTCGGGACTGGACGTGGGAACTGAAGCCCACTCTGGGCTATACTCGGGATCTGAGGCCCTCTCTGGGCTTGGAACGGACTCAGAATTTGTTTGGGCTGGGGTGGATTCAGGACTGAACTTGAAGAAATGAGCGGACTCAGGGGCTGGAGCCGACACTGGAGCGGAGTCCTGATAAATGCAATTTCAACTATTTCTGAAGTGCTTCTAGTTGGAAAGCACTACCATAATGTTTTTCTGTTGGTCTTGTATAGGTATATGTTTGTTTTAGTTTTTTTGTTTTCTTTTGTTAAAAGCTGTTAAATTATTAAGCAGTGTCTCATGTAGATTTTTTTTTCTTGTATTTTATGTGGTGACCACTGGGAGGTGCTCTAGGCATATATTTTTCTTTCTTGGTTTTCTTCCCTGATGTGATGTATGTTGCAAAGCGAAAGTGAAAGTTCCACGCAAGTTCATTGCATTCTAACAGGAAAGAGTTCCGTGTCTTTAATTAAAATCAACACTTATTTTATACGTGTTGTTGCTGCTCAGCAATAGCATGGATGCGGTGTTGTCTGGGGGTTTGGCAAAAGGAGAGTGGGACGGTGGGCGGTGCTCGGGGTGGTGACTGAAGGCGGTGACTGTGTAGTTCTGACGTCAACTTTTTACGGAAGTCACAACGGTTCATGAAAAATCACAGCTACTTTATGCAGGCTGTGTGCATTTTACTGTGGACTGACTGTTTTGAAACTTATATGGTAGTTAAATAGCCCCTAGACCTCAGTTATCGTGAAAAAAGCCAGGAAATTTCAGTTTTGACAATATGGGACCTTTAACTTGGGAACAGGAGCCTTCTCGGGACTGGACGTGGGAACTGAAGCCCACTCTGGGCTATACTCGGGATCTGAGGCCCTCTCTGGGCTTGGAACGGACTCAGAATTTGTTTGGGCTGGGGTGGATTCAGGACTGAACTTGAAGAAATGAGCTGACTCAGGGGCTGGAGCCGACACTGGAGCGGACTCTGGAGAGAGGATCTGGCTTGACAACAGTCTCTTCCTCCTCATTCTCCTCTTTTGGGCCGAGGTGAAGGAGATAGCTGCAGTCATAATAGGGCTTGGGAGTGAATCGGCCGGCGGGCTTGACATTGGAGTGACCGGCGGGCTTGAGAGTGATTTGGCCGGCGGGCTTAACAGTGGAGCAGCCGGCGGGCTTGAGAGTGCAGTAGCCGGCAGGCTTGACTGCTGAGCGGCCGGCGGGCTTGACAATGGATCGGCTGGCGTTTCTGGGTGGAGGACTGGGACCGATCTAGGGACTGGAGATAGCGGGAGTGATGTGGATTTTAGCGCTGACCTGACAGATTGGAAGGCGGGGTCAGCAACTTTGGCCCCCAGGTCAGCGCTGTAAGAACTCCATTTATGGGCACGGGGGAGCACAGGCAGAGATGGATGGTCAGAGCCCTTGGCCAGGTATGTGGAGGGTCCCGGCGTGGGGTGAGCTGGAGAGGCATTGTGGTTTTCAGGAGGGGCTGGATGAGGATGGCTCATAATTTCTTCTACCTCTAAATCTGAACTATTTAAGTAAAGGACAAGATTAATCAACTCGTTCAAGGGAAAACCATACGTAGGGAGATCGCAACGGATTGTTTCTTCATCCAGCCCCAGCTGAAAACAGGTACCGAGTGCGGCGTCGTGCCAGCTCACCCGGTTGGAAAGCTCGAGGAATTCCTCCACATACCTCTCCAAAGGCCGGCCACCCTGTCACAGGCACCACAGCCGATCCTCAGCATCAGTCATCTTGTTTTTGGTCCTGTCTTCTGTCACGGGTTGCTGGGGAAAGGAGCTCGAAGGAGTACGAAGGAGGCAGATAATCAAACGAACAGAGTCTTTAATAAATCTTCATGGGAGAACAGGAGAAAAACAACCACAAAGACAGTTATATTAGGCTAAGTTTTTATATTCATAACAAAAGCATTACTTGGCTCTTTTGATACATTTTCTAGATTTTTTTTTAGTTTTGTGTAAGAGGATGTGTGTTATTTTGCTATGTTCCATGCACTGCTCATTAAATTTTAACGATAGTAGAATATTGTCAAATCATAAAATAAATAAAAAATTCTCCTATTAATATTTTGTTAAATAAGAGAATTAAATTACTCAATTTGAGTGTATTGATCATTTGGTAATAAAAACTATATTTTTATCTAATAAAAAAAAAGAGTTTGTCCATGTCCCTTGAATGGTTGTCCACCCTGTCGTATTGGGGAATCGACCGTTCTCTTTCAGATATGAAGAATTCTTTGCGGCCTTCCAAACAGCGTCTCTGTAAGAGTGAACGGAGAACTGCATAATGGTCACCCTGGGACGCTTCGTGCCATCTTGTATCTTCCCAAGACGATGGACCACGTCAATAACATCCGAGAGTTTGTCCTTTGCACTAGGAAGAACATTTTGGCAGATTTTGACCACCTCAAGCCGAATGTCTTCATGCGCAGATTCAGGAATCCCGGCTATCCTCAAATTACGTCTTCTCAAATATGTTTCCATATCATCCATCCTCCGCTGCATATGAGCCACAGGCCGTTCAACATCATCCATACACCGCTCAAGACTAGTAACCTTCTCAACAACGGCCTTCAGTTCAGCTGACATGTCCGAGATCTTTTTCTCTATTCCGTCAACCAGCAGCTGTTGATCAGCTGTGTTAAGCGTGACAGCTGCGTCGATATATCAGCTCGAGTGTCGTCACTTGGTCTTTTCTTTATGACTGGCGATTTACTCGGGGTGATAGGCAATGCAGGGAACTCCTCTTCAGCTAAACTGAATGCATCTTTCTCGCTCGCGCAAGAAACAACGTGATCATGGCCACTGCTGGCTGGTGAGCACGCGTTAATACCATAGACTGTAAAAAAACATGCTAGCCACCTTAGCATCAGCCGAAGAGTTGTTCAAATGACCACGTTTACGCCCCATGGCAACGCAATATAGGGGAAAACT
>NW_015666607.1:8500-11168 GCF_001515625.1 Sinocyclocheilus rhinocerous
GATGATTTCTCCCTGCCCTTGAATGAAAGCTCTGCCTCCGACGAAGAATGCCGTCTTCCCCTCCGCACGTGCCTTTTGGACCTCTGGCCACAGCTTTCTTCTCCTTTCACGATCTCCCGCTGAGAAATCTTCCATGAAACGCAGACCATTCTCTTTCAAATATGAAGAATTCTTCGCGGCCTTCCAAACAGCATCTCTGTAAGAGCGAACGGAGAACTGCATAATGGTCACCCTGGGACGCTTCGTGCCATCTTGTTGCAACTTCCCGAGACGATGGACCACGTCAATAACATCCGAGAGTTTGTCCTTTGCACTAGGAAGAACATTTTGGCAGATTTTGACCACCTCAAGCCGAATGTCTTCATGCGCAGATTCAGGAATCCCGGCTATCCTCAAATTACGTCTTCTCAAATATGTTTCCATATCATCCATCCTCCGCTGCATTTGAGCCACAGGCCGTTCAACAGCATCCATATGCCGCTCAAGACTAGTAACCTTCTCAACAACGGCCTTCAGTTCAGCTGACATGTCCGAGATCTTTTTCTCTATTCCGTCAACCAGCAGCTGTTGATCAGCTGTGTTAAGCGTGACAGCTGCGTCGATATATCAGCTCGAGTGTCGTCACTTGGTCTTTTCTTTATGACTGGCGATTTACTCGGGGTGATAGGCAATGCAGGGAACTCCTCTTCAGCTAAACTGAATGCATCTTTCTCGCTCGCGCAAGAAACAACGTGATCATGGCCACTGCTGGCTGGTGAGCACGCGTTAATACCATAAACTGTAAAAAAAACACGCTAGCCACCTTAGCATCAGCCGAAGAGTTTTTCAAATGACCACGTTTACGCCCCATGGCAACGCAATATAGGGGAAAACTTCAAGTCAAAAACGTAACAAAATAACACACACGGCATACGATTAATAAAAAGTTATTTTTGCACTGTCTAAACACAGATGGTGCAGGAGCTCGTAAAAACACGTCTGATCAGGTAGCCATCTTGGACTCCCCTCCTGATAACATCTCATCTTCACTGTTCTACTGAAGCTCCCTCGTCACCTGTACCTTTTCCAGGCTCGTTGACTTCGCTGAGGTTAAGTTGGAGTGCGCGCCTGAAAAGTATCCTGTTTCGTGCTGTCGTAAAGACGTTCTGCGTCTAAAACGCAATTCAAGAAAAAAGAGACAGAAGCAGCAGTTGTGAGTGGGGTGGCTCCGCCCCTGTGTTAACTGCATTAAATATTTTTAATGCCGTTAAACTGGAAAAATTAATTGCATGCGTTAACGCGCTAATTTTGACAGCACTGGTTGTTACATTAAAATGTCATTAAGAGCATTAATGATATCTGCTACATTTGTGTAGTAAATCATAGTGTTATATGTAGTCTAACCACTAGAGGGTGTGTTTGTGCTGTGTTACCTGTTTCCCCCTGGTGGAGGGGTTTCCAGTGGTGGTTGTGAGGTGTGGTTGGCCTGAGCAGGTTGCCTTTGACAGAAAAAGGGGAGGAGACTCCAGCAGAGGAAGAGAGAGTACTTCTACTGGAAGAAAATTATGTGCCATTAGTTAAAGCAGAACAGGTGAGGAAATTGACAGATAAGGATGCCGTCTTAGCGAGGGTGAGAGAGTATATCCTTAGAGGATGGCCAAACAGAGTGGAGGAATCATCTTTTGGAGTTTACGTAAGAAAAAAAGAGGAACTCAGTGTTCAGGCAGGTTGTGTTTTGTGGGGTGCACGAGTAGTCATTCCGCCTCCAGGTCGTGAGGCCCTACTGAAGCAATTACACACCAATCACCCAGGCATAACCAGGATGAAAGGGCTGGCGCGGAGTTACATGTGGTGGCCACAGATGGATGCAGAAATAGAAGGAATGGTAAAAACCTGCACCAGGTGCCAAGAGAATAGAAATTCTCCCCCGTGTGCACCTTTACATCCTTGGGAGGTACCACATCGACCGTGGAGTAGGATTCACATTGACTATGCTGGCCCGTGGCTAGGTAGGATGTTTTTGATTTTAGTGGATGCCTACTCTAAATGGATAGAGGCGTACCCGTTAAATAAGTCTACCTCTACAGTAACCATTCAATGCCTCAGACAGAGTTTTAGCCAACATGGAATACCTGAAGTGTTGGTGTCCGGAAGAGCTCCGGAGACTCCATTGAGGTAAAGCTTGCCAGAGTGTTGTTTAGTTACAGGATAACACCACAATCGACTACTGGAAAATCGCCTGCTGAACTACTGTGTGGAAGGAAACTGAGGTCCACCTTGGATCTAATTCATTCAGATTTTAAAAGTCAAGTTCAGGCAAAACAGGTGAAACAAAAACTTTATCATGATCAACATGCCAAGGAGAGACATCTGATGGAAGGTGACAAAGTGTACACTAGGAACTTTAGTGTGGGACCTACCTGGATTCCGGGGACAGTGCAGAAGCAGACTGGACCAAGGTCTGGAGGAGAATTCTGCTGGACTCCTGGAGTCTCACTGAATCCTCGGTGGTCTGCAGACAGCTGGGCTGTGGCTCTGTGCTGAACTTCTACGGCTCCTCTTCATCCAGTCCTGAACACAGTCATGAGTGTGTGACGGGCTTCCAGTGCTCTGGGAGTGAAGCTCATCTGGGGAACTGCAGCTCTCCACAAACTCTCAACTGCAGCTCCACACAACAGCTGTCAATCAC
>NW_015666607.1:11311-12717 GCF_001515625.1 Sinocyclocheilus rhinocerous
TCTCTGAATATCAGGTCGCGGGTCCATCAGGCTGGTGGGTTCTGGGGGAGACTGTGCAGGGAGGCTGGAGGTTTTTCACAGCGGCTCATGGGGGACAGTGTGTGATGACTCCTGGGATATTAAAGATGCTCATGTGGTGTGCAGACAGCTGCAGTGTGGAGTGGCCCTCAGTAACCAGCAGGTACCAGCCTGGTTTGGTCCTGGTTCTGGACCCATATGGCTGGATGAGGTGGAGTGTGAGGGGAATGAGACGTCCCTGTGGAGCTGCTCTTCTCCAGGCTGGGGAAAACATGACTGTCAACACAAGGAGGATGTAGGAGTCGTGTGCTCAGGTAAACATGCTGCTAAATTGTTTACACTGAAATTAATTATAAGGTTTTACACATTTCAAAATTCAAGTGTCCATAATGTTCACATTTTTCAAATTTGTGATTTTAAAATGGACATTTTTTATGTAGAGTTTAAAGAAATCAGGTTAACTGAGGGGTGTGAAGGGAATGTGGAGGTTTTCTACAATGGATCCTGGGGAAATGTGTGTTACAACAAGATGGACAGAGACACAGCGAGTCTGATCTGTCAAGAGCTGAACTGTGGAAGATCTGGTGATTTTTCTAATTCAATATCAAGAGTGAAATCAGCTCGTAACTGGCTGGATAAAGTAACATGTCGACCACATGATTCCTCTTTATGGCAGTGTCCATCTTCATTCTGGGGACAGAATAACTGTGGTGACGATGAAGTGGCCAAAATCATCTGCTCAGGTAAAACAGATGCTTTTTCCATCAGTAAACAATACAGTTATCCTTTATTATTAGTGCTATTAGTGCTTGTGTGGAATACATTTAATAATAATTTATTTGTTGTTACAGAACAGGAGATCCATGAGTCCCATGAGTCTTCTCTAACATGCTCCACATCTCCCCATCAGAGACAGTGTTCAGGTAAGTTCATTTAATGGAAAAAACATAAAAATTATGAATGTTCTATGCAACCCAAGGTAATGGTGTTCTGATATGAGGCACCAGCAGGATTTCATGTTGGAATATACAGTACAAATGATCACACATACTCCTGTGCAGACTCTGCTGTTCTGACAGTGCTCTGCTGGTAATTAGTGTGTCCTTTTTTGTGATGTGTGTGTTTTAGATCATGTTCCTCTCAGACTGAGTGGAGGGGAGGGCCGGTGCTCTGGGAGGCTGGAGGTGTATCATAACGCTGTGTGGGGCTCAGTCTGTGATGATCAGTGGGACATCAGCGATGCTCAGGTGGTCTGCAGGCAGCTGGGTTGTGGAGCAGCACTGAGGGCTGATGGGAATTCAGTCTTTGGTGCTGGTGAAGGTGTTGTGTGGATGAACAAAGTTGAGTGCAGAGGGAATGAGATTCACCTGTGGGACTGTCCTCTCTCC
>NW_015666607.1:14912-17814 GCF_001515625.1 Sinocyclocheilus rhinocerous
TCTCTGAATATCAGGTCGCGGGTCCATCAGGCTGGTGGGTTCTGGGGGAGACTGTGCAGGGAGGCTGGAGGTTTTTCACAGCGGCTCATGGGGGACAGTGTGTGATGACTCCTGGGATATTAAAGATGCTCATGTGGTGTGCAGACAGCTGCAGTGTGGAGTGGCCCTCAGTAACCAGCAGGTACCAGCCTGGTTTGGTCCTGGTTCTGGACCCATATGGCTGGATGAGGTGGAGTGTGAGGGGAATGAGACGTCCCTGTGGAGCTGCTCTTCTCCAGGCTGGGGAAAACATGACTGTCAACACAAGGAGGATGTAGGAGTCGTGTGCTCAGGTAAACATGCTGCTAAATTGTTTACACTGAAATTAATTATAAGGTTTTACACATTTCAAAATTCAAGTGTCCATAATGTTCACATTTTTCAAATTTGTGGTTTTAAAATTGACATTTTTTTATGTAGATTTTAAAGAAATCAGGTTAACTGAGGGCTGTGAAGGGAATGTGGAGGTTTTCTACAATGGATCCTGGGGAAATGTGTGTTACAACAAGATGGACAGAGACACAGCGAGTCTGATCTGTCAAGAGCTGAACTGTGGAAGATCTGGTGTTTTGTCTGATTCTACATCAAGAGTGAAATCAGCTCGTAACTGGCTGGATAAAGTAACATGTCGACCACATGATTCCTCTTTATGGCAGTGTCCATCTTCATTCTGGGGACAGAATAACTGTGGTGACGATGAAGTGGCCAAAATCATCTGCTCAGGTAAAACAGATGCTTTTTTCATCAGTAAACAATACAAGAGTTATCCTTTATTATTAGTGCTTTGAGAAGATGTGTGGAATACATTTAATAATAATTTATTTGTTGTTACAGAACAGGAGATCCATGAGTCTCCTCGAAGCTCTCTAACATGCTCCACATCTCCCCATCAGAGACAGTGTTCAGGTAAGTTCATTTAACAGAAACAACCATGAAAATTATGAATGTTGAATGCAACCCCTGTTGAAAAAACCAGCACATGCTGGTTAGGTATGTTTTGACGCATGGCAGCTGGTTTGAGCTGGTTTAAATGGTTAATTCACCCAAAAATTAAAATTAGCCCATAAATTACTCACCCTCAAGGCATCCTAGGTGTATATGACTTTCTTCTTTCAGACGAATCCAGTCGGAGTTATATTAAAAATTGTCTTTGATCTTTCAAGCTGTTTAATGGCACTCAGCGGGTGTTGCAGTGCATCAGTCCAAAAGAAGCTCTGGGGGGTGAACAAAGTCCTCCTGTAGCGAATCGATGCGCTTTTGTAAGAAAAATATCCATATTGCGTCTCTCTCCGTCCCCCCAGTGCTTGTGATTGTTCTGGGAGTTGTGCTCTTACTGCTCTTAGTGCCACTGCTTATACTGATTCAGCAGAACAGAGTGATGAGGAGAGGTAGGAGAGATCCAGAGACTGTCATATTGTGTCTTATTCAGTGTGTGATCAGTCATGTGTTGTGAACTGACAGCAGGTTTGTCTGTCTACACTCACAGCTCTCTCTAAGAGGAGACACAGGACGACGACTGAGGCCGTTTATGAGGAGATTCAGCACAGACCCACTAACAGACACAGTCTCTTCACTCAGAGGGGTGAGTAACTGTCATAGTATTGGATTTGTAGTTATCAACAGGAAAATCACTTTATACAGAGGGATGAGTGGAATAAATCACACTGATTTATTTGTGGGACCTTGAGTGTTATTTGAAATTATAGTATTTGTGTTGAGTGATCCAAAGGAAGTGGGGGTTTTGGCTGATTTGTGATTGTGAACATGTGTCTGATGGTTCTACTCCATAATAGG
This sequence comes from Sinocyclocheilus rhinocerous, assembly GCF_001515625.1. NCBI lineage: Eukaryota > Metazoa > Chordata > Actinopteri > Cypriniformes > Cyprinidae > Sinocyclocheilus > Sinocyclocheilus rhinocerous. Next base: position 16,746 of record NW_015666607.1, read on the forward strand.
AAGTGTCCTTTCTGAAGAACATCATTCTGGGTATGAAGATGCTGATGAGCTTCTTTCAGGTTGGAGGACTTCAATATAGTAATGTCACCCGCTACTAAACCCTATGTACTGTATGTTGTGTAATGCATATATAATTAATTAAAAACATTCTAAAAACATTCACATAGAAAGTTATCTTAGCAGAAATTATATACACCATTCAACACATAATTTAGATATGGTTTTTATTTATTTATTCATTCATTCATTCATTTTTATATTTTTTATTAAAGCAAAATCTGCAGAAAGAGCCACACCTGAATACCATAATGATTTATCCACCACTAAAGGCCCAACAGGTCAGTGACTTCAGCTGATGGGTTTCACTTCTTTAACCTTTTGTGCCTGTGAACAGTAAACCTGTTTCTGTTTATAGACCTTAGTCAAGGTAGACGGCATATTTTATGCGGATGAAAATGAGGATGTGATTGAGGATGACCCATCATTAAAGGGGTCATCGGATGCAAAATTCACTTTTGTTGTTGTTTGAACGTAAATGTGTGTTGGAAGTGTGTGTACACATCCACCCTATAATGATAAAAATCCACCCAGTGTTTTTTTTTAAATCCCTATTTTAAAATCCCCTTTCTCAAATCAGGCTGTTCTGAGATTCCTGTCAGAATGACGTAGTTCTGCACAGGCCCTTCCCACGATAGATGATTGACAAGGCCGTCTTACCTTAAGAACCGCCCTGAGTGAGCTGGCATCAGTCCGCCATTGTGTCGACTCCGGTGCAGGGGAAGACAAGAATGTCTCCGATTAAGCGATTGAGGTGTTTTGTTGTTGGATGTAATAATGAATATAGCAGTCGTCATTTACTCCCGACATCTGAGCCACTTAAGACGCAGAGGATTAATGTTACTTTCGTTTTTGAAGGGGATGCGCTGATCCCTGATCTGCCTAAATGCGTCTATGTTCGCGCGAATCATTCGTGATCCAGCTTCATCTACAGAAGAAGTGAGTATAAGGGTTTTTTATGAATCTTTGCAAATCGCCTTTCCTAATAATGGCTAGTTAGCCAGTTTTCGCG
>NW_015666607.1:19125-21541 GCF_001515625.1 Sinocyclocheilus rhinocerous
CATTCAGCTACCACCCATCATTAATGGATTACAGTATCTTCAACTTAATAATATCATAATATTAAATATCAAAATATCATTCACTGATACAGTTAATATTTTGCTAAAGGACATTAGAATGTTATGGTGGCCGAGAGAGCTCAACGCGCTGCAACTTCAGAAAACACATGCAAATAGAAAAAGCACCAGCAAATTAAGAAAACACCTTCATCAGTCTGAGAGCACGTGCTGCAAATACTCCCAACATAACCAAATACAAAACACGCTGCAAATCCTCACAACACAAACACATAAAGAAATGCACAAGTAGCACAGACCACAACAAAAATACCCCAACAAAACGAAAATTAACGTTTTTTTTGGCGTTTTGATTACCATTTGTTACCACAGTTGTACAAATACCATGGTTAAACTATGGTTAGTGTAGTAAATCCATGGTTAATTTGTGCATGGTTACCATGGTTTAACTAGTAACCATTTTTTTGTTTTTATTTACTTTTTATATAATAAATGTATTAATTAATTAATTTTAAGGCTACGGTTAATTTTTATAAGGGAAGTATGGTAAAATAAATCTCACCTTTCAGAGCAAACATTGATCAGCATGCCCCAGCCGTTTTAGTCACTTTGCGGTTCCCTTAAACATTTCTGATGTCTGTGCCTATTTGCAGCACGTTTCTGTTTTTGCAGCACATTTCTTTATTGTTTGTGTTGTGAGTATTTGCAGCATGCGTGTTGTCAAACTGATGAAGATGTTTTCTTAAGTTGCATGTGTTTTTTCATTTCTCTCTCGCCCACCGTAGAATGTACTTAATACGTTTACAAACAGCAGACATGAGCAGTAATCTTTCCTTTTAAATTAATATAATAACTCTTTTTAAAAAAAAATTTATATATATACTGATTCATTCATTCTTTATTTAACCAGGATAAAAACTCATTGAGATTAAAACCTCTTACAAGAGTGACCTGGCCAAAAAAGCAGAAACAAATAACATAAATATACAAGTTTACATCAAGTTTACATGTCCTAAGCCTGTAAATGGTTGTTTAATGTTGGTAATTTCCCCTGCTTATTAAAAAATTACATTCATTTTCATTACAGTAGCAAACATTTGAACGAGACATCTCAACATATGTATTACAAATGTCAAAGTGTTCATTCTGAAATCTGAATAAATATGTATGCTTTGTAATGTATGCACCGTGTACAGTTATTCACTGTGCTTATGTAATTATGTTGTTGTAATATTGTTTTTATTAGTACAGTAGGATAACTGCAAATGTTTCAAAAATGATTTAGTTAACAGAATGCAATTTGAAGCACTTAATGATTTAAACATTGCTTAAATTAATAATTACATACAAAACATTTTACTCCAATGGAAACTGTAATTCAGTAAAACGCCATAGAATTTGTGCAGTCTTGAAGAGACTGAAATAGATGTTGCTCAATCAGGAAATAAAATACATAATTTATTCAGAGAAATAATGCTGACTTTGTACAGACTTTAAAGACGTGAAGCTTTAGTGAAGTTGGTGTGTGGCAGTATCTCTGTGCTGCTGACTGGAGGTTCATCATGATGGTCAGTGGGGAACAGTGTGTGATGATGACTGCAGTTCTGTTATATAATCTGTTTCTACAATATATTTTTGCTTTTTATTTATTTTTCACACTGTTCCTTTAAGGGCTTAACAGATATAAATGTCACTTTATCAGTTTAATGTTTCAGAGCTTATAATGTGTGTGAGAACAATGTTCACACTAAACGATGATGATGTCATCATTAATGGACAGCGCTGGACGAGTTACACAGAACTGCATTAAATATTCTTCTTTTATGTGTATTAGTTTAACGGTAACTGTGTATATATCCCAAAGGAGCAGATGAAATAGAAACAAAGGAATTTTAAAGAACTCAGAAACGAAAAAACACACTAGCATAAACATAAAACATCATCATAACATCAACACAAGACCAAAAACTGAAGAAACTGAGGGCTGATATATACTTGCAGGGAGTAATCAAGGGAACAAGAAGTGGGAGCTAATCAGGACAGATGCTAAAGCAGGTCTGTTTATAAGTTTATATCCCTTCTACCCTTGAAGGTAGAAAGAAGTGTGCTTAATGTGCACTTATAATATACATCAAATTAAAGGCCACTTAGGTATATCTAAACTGAGTACTCACTTTATGTTTCTTAACACACTAAGTGCACTTAAAAATGTGCTTTGTAATTTTGTGCATTTAAGTTTTACTTAAACTTGCATTTTAAATCACTATGTTTTTGTCATGCTTTAAAGAGGTAGTTATGTTGATGTATTGATTAATATACTAAAGCACATGTAAAATAATTGACTTTCATTTCAATTGAAGTGTGTTGTCCAAAATTACATTTGTTAATGTATTTTAAA
>NW_015666607.1:21777-24555 GCF_001515625.1 Sinocyclocheilus rhinocerous
TCACACTAAACGATGATGATGTCATCATTAATGGACAGCGCTGGACGAGTTACACAGAACTGCATTAAATATTCTTCTTTTATGTGTATTAGTTTAACGGTAACTGTGTATATATCCCAAAGGAGCAGATGAAATAGAAACAAAGGAAGTTTAATGAACTCAGAAACGAAAAAACACACTAGCATAAACATAAAACATCATCATAACATCAACACAAGACCAAAAACTGAAGAAACTGAGGGCTGATATATACTTGCAGGGAGTAATCAAGGGAACAAGAAGTGGGAGCTAATCAGGACAGATGCTAAAGCAGGTCTGTTTATAAGTTTATATCCCTTCTACCCTTGAAGGTAGAAAGAAGTGTGCTTAATGTGCACTTATAATATACATCAAATTAAAGGCCACTTAGGTATATCTAAACTGAGTACTCACTTTATGTTTCTTAACACACTAAGTGCACTTAAAAATGTGCTTTGTAATTTTGTGTATTTAAGATTTACTTAAATTTACATTTTAAATCACTATGTTTTTGTCATGCTTTAAAGAGGTAGTTATGTTGATGTATTGATTAATATACTAAAGCACATGTAAAATAATTGACTTTCATTTCAATTGAAGTGTGTTGTCCAAAATTACATTTGTTCATGTATTTTAAAAGTGTTTATAATATATACTGTGTATATATTATATTATGTGTGCATTGTATACTGTGTGTATTTTTCTTCTAAACTTCATTACAATTTTTTTTAAATTGGATTGTACTAAAATGTTTTAGTACACTGGTAATTTCAATTTAACACAGATTAAATGTTTTCAAATTCTTTCAAAATTAAGGCCCATTAAAAATCATTAAAACAAAATTAATTTAAATTCTGTTAATTCTGTTAATTCTGTCTCGAGATATCTCAACATATCAAATAGTTTTTTTTGTATAAAAGATTATTATGAGAACCAAATAAAAATACAAGAAATATCACTGCTAGTGTGTTTACGTCATTCTGTCACGCAGTGTCTTATAATATATTATAGAAGCAGACAAAGAGTAAAATGATGTGCTGAGAAATGAGCTCTACATGAAATTTTTTTTTGATTTGTAGCTATAATGCATCTGTAAACAAAGAAATTAACAGTTTCTGTCCAGAAAAATATTCAACGGTAAGAAGCTCCCTCATGTGGAGACACAAGGACTAGATTCTTGTCTGCTCCTCTTTACAATAAGAAGTGTTTTTCTGCCATCTGCTGGATGAATTACGCATTGCAGTATTAAACACGCATCTACTGATACAAATGTATTTGATATAATATCAGATGAATATCTCTGGAATAGAAACCAATGTTTATTTACAAATCTTGTCTGAATAGACCTCTATTTGTGTACGCAAACTGTAAAATTCATTTTATAACATTATTAAAGTAAAAAAGTTAATTGTGCTCTTGTCAGAATATCATAACATTGTAGTAAAATTCCCTTAAAGGGGTCATATGATGCGATTTAAATTTTTCCTTTCTCTTTGGAGTGTTACAAGCTCTTGGTGCATAAAGAAGATCTGTAAAGTTGCAAAGACTAAAGTCTCAAATCCAAAGAGATATTCTTTATAAAAGTTAAGAGTCAGCCACGCCTACCTAAAACGGCTCGTTCTAACACGCCCCCACATGTCTACCTCACTATGTGGGAAGATTTGCAACAAGAGGTAATCTATTTTTAAAATGAGCTGAAATAATTTACATGTGATGTCACACTTTACTACATATTACAGTATGTTTGGTATGTACAACATATATTGTATGTTCACTAATTGTCTCTCTCTCGTGTAGACAGTGTGAGTGTGAGGTTGGTGAATGGCAGTAATCCCTGTGCTGGTCGAGTGGAGGTTTATAATGATGGTCAGTGGGGAACAGTGTGTCATCATTGGTGGGATATTGCTGATGCTGCAGTGGTGTGTAGAGAGCTGGACTGTGGGACGGCTGTAAAAGCAACACATGAAGCTCACTTTGGACAAGGATCAGGACCAATTTCAATGGCTTTTGTACACTGTAGTGGATCAGAGACTGCACTGAAACACTGCAGTTCAGACAGCTATGATAGACAGCAGTACTGTAAACATAATCAAGATGCTGGTGTCGTCTGTTCAGGTAAACTGCTCCAAACCTCAGCCTGTTATTTCATCACTCTCTTTCATAATTCTCACTCAAGTAATAACATACTTATGCTGGTGTTTACAAACATCACTATCAATCTTATGAAACAGGCAGTCTGTTTAATTGTTTTGTTCATAATATATTACTCCTATTCCTTATTAGCCTATCTTAAAACAAACTATGATGAAGAGAATCACCATTAAATATGTCATGTATTTTGTATATTCAGACAGTCTGATCTGACAATCTTATTTACGTTGTTTATTTAATGAAATCAAATAATTACGGATGGAAGATAAAATTACATATCTACGGTGAGCGGGAGGGACATGCTCGGTTTTGTCGCGGCAACGAGATTAACGACATTCTTATGTTTACGAGTTTAATGCGTAAAAAACCCCGCGTGACCATAGCAACCTGGGATTATAAGAAATGGATAAAACATTTTTCTCCATCCCACAGTCTTGTAAATCCGTTAACTGATCGTGTCTTTTTATTTAATATATTTGTATTTTATTATTATTATTATTATTATTATATAACTGTAATATATATATAAAAAAGCTAACAGCTTCTCTAATATTTTTGTATTCTAGCCTATCTATTTGTTTTCTTTTTATTTATTATACAATTAACAAA
>NW_015666608.1:0-530 GCF_001515625.1 Sinocyclocheilus rhinocerous
TCACGATTCGATTCACGATTTTGATTTCACGATTCGATTTTTTTTACAAAATGAGGTTTAAGACAAATTATAAATAAATATGTCCTTTTATTATTGCTTGGACAAAATGCTGCATGTTTCTTTGTGAAATTGAAATATAACACTATAATAATATACTAATACAGCACTTGTATATTATTGCTCTTTTGTTGGTTTTGATTGCTTCTATTGTCCTCATTTGTAAGTCGCTTTGGATAAAAGCATCTGCTAAATGTCCTCATTTGTAAATCGCTTTGGACAAAAGTGTTTGCTAAATGACAAAATTTAAATATAATGTAAATGTAAATAACAAAACTAAATTAACATTTTAAAACAAGCCCCAAATCAAATAAATAAGTAACACAAATAAAATAAATATCTTCATATAAACAAAATAAGGCTTTGTCTGTGCTCTTTCCATTTAAAATGAGCCAATCATTTCCAAACAATGATATAATTATGTTTAATAATAATCATTAAACATAATAATAATCATTATCCAAACAAAGATG
>NW_015666609.1:0-8771 GCF_001515625.1 Sinocyclocheilus rhinocerous
CCCTTTAATCAATTTTATACTAATATAGATTTTTTTTTTTTAATTGAAATGATAACTCTAAAAAAAATAAACTAAAACTGTCAGTAGGCAGCAGTAAAATCTTAATGTCTTAATGAATAAATCATTGAGGCATTTATTTATTCATTTGATTCGTTCAAACGCTGATTCATTCAGGAATGAAGTAAATCTTTATGAATGGGTAATTGAATCATTGGTTCAAAACGCGGATTCATTCAGGAATTGTGTGTTTTTGTGTGCTTGGAGAGGCACAACACTTGTGATGTGGTTTTAATAGGTAATATTTGCATCGGCTAACTGAGCAAAAACAGACAGTATTGTGTTTAAAATATAACACAATATAACCTTATTTACTTGAACTGCTGTATGAAATCACTCGTGAAATCACTTTTGCACTCGTGCTATTGGGGACAAAACAGCACTGGTGAAATGGCATATATAAATATGAGACAAACATTTTTTTTTTTGGCCTAATGTCTTCAATTCTGGGGCCACATAACTGCATTTATGGACTACATAGTTGTCCTGCATCACGTTTGTAAACAGTCAACTGTATGAAATATAAGATGAGGTCTAGGGGAGGGGCGGAGAGTTATTTTAATCCCTTATTTTGCAGGAACTAATTAATTAAGGTTGTTACAGTTCTTGCTGTGATCGGGCCTGACGCCAGGAACGTCAATACAGTCAACATTCAATACAGTTGGCTGCTTCATCTTTCAACGAATGTTTCTTCGTGTGAACTCTCCATTACACTGTACCTCGTGTTCAAAACAATCTGCAGTCAAATACCTCGAACAAATGGCCTGGGCAATTAAAAATAATCCACTCCTTCCCGATACTGCTATCCGAAGTCTGTACAGAGACCCAAATGAACTGATTCTGAAGCAGGCGTAACGCGAATAGACACAAGTGGGCGTGGCCTATGGTGGGACAATGTGATAAAATGATTGGTCGATGCCTTGTCATATCCAAATATGCTCAAGTAGTGGCTAATAATCTCGGGTTAGTAAATTAAAATGTTGTCATTACATGTCGTTCCAAACCCCTAAAAGCTTTGTTCGTCTTCGGAACACAATTTAATTAAGTTTTAGTTTTAAGTTAATAGTTAATTGTTCTAATTGGCCTATTAACCAAACCCTGGGTTCATAAGGTAAACTACGATCCGTGTAAACACCACATTTATGGCTTAGTAACGGTGAAAGTGAAACTTTATTGCACATTGAAATTAAATGTTTACGGCCACACGAAACTGTTAGAAAGCAGATTGAGGATTTTCTAGAAGCAAGGGTAAAATAACATTTTGTGTGACCACCCTAACAAACAAATAGCTGAAATGTGGTTTTATTCATTTTATTCACATTTTAGTGAATAAAATGTTATTTTATTCACTAAAATAAGTTGAATCTTACCATATCCAAAAACTCGCTCACTCTGCTGTTATTTAATAGATTAAATGCACTAGAATGTTATTGAATTCTACGTGGAGACACGTTTTTAATTAAAATATTCATAATAATGAAAGATATATTGACTTTTAATAGACTTTATTTCGAAATGTACAGAAATACGTGCTTTCTTATGTGCGTTAGTTATGATTATTTTGTTTATTATTAATGTCTCATTTCAGTTTTAGTTTGGCTGTAGTTTTGTATTTATTCCAGTTTATATGACGATGTTCATGTAGCGTGGATTAAAATTAATATACAGAAATCCTTTTCACTGCACATGTTTCTAAAAATAAGTTAGAAAAGTTGTCGGAAGCCTGTAGTTCGTTTATAGCCTAAGTTTAACTTTTCAGTTCTGCCGCTTGTTTTTAGGCTTCAAAATTCATAAAAGTTATATTATTTTGTGAAGATTATCTTGATGGACAAAACGTGTAAGTTTCGTGAGCTATAGCTGAACACAAAGCTTATTGTTTTTGCGATAATCCAGAGCCAGTGTGAAGCTAGCAGCCGGTTGGCCTACAAAGTGACGTCACAGTGGAACTACGGACCCTCGGTCGCGCAGACGTCATACGTCATCAGCACGTTCCCGCTGCTCAGAGAATGGAAGACGAACAGGAGGTCGCCAAAAAAATTAAAAGAAGAAGAAGAAGAAGAACAGCAGTGTCCTAACGTCACTTTTTCTTCTGGACAGCTAATCGCATGGTTCTGTTTGCTTTTGAAGTGCTTTGTTAGTAATTAATTATTTAGCTTAAGCAGTTTGTGTATCTTTATAAATGGCTAAAAATGGTTCAACTTTTCAGCCATCTTTAACTTTTTTTTATTTAAAGTTATTTTTTAAAGTATTGTCTGTTTTGCATCGGTCCTGGTTTGTCTTGACTTAAACCATTCAACATTTTGTTTCATATCCAGTGAATGTTTAGTTATGCAGTTTGAATGGGAAAATAAAGTAGCCCCCTGCTGAAAAAACAATAAAACCATCACAGAAAATTCTAATGGTTTCCACTACAAATACCATTACAAACATTACAAACCATCAGCTTTTAACCATTAAACAATGGTTTTCTGTAGTGTGTTTTGGGACATATTACATTAGGATTTATTGGTTTTAACAAGTCACCAATAGAAGGTGACCAGTTACCAGTAGAACCCCACAGATTCCATTACAGTTTACATTAAAACCAATACAAATCCTATTATAACCAGTAAAACCATTACACATTTTGTGATGGTGTCTATAGTTTTTTTCAGCAGGGCTATGTCACAGGATAAACACGTAAAATGTCCACAGTATTTTTAACGGGTCTGATATGTTTTAAGATGTGGGGGAAAGTACCTACATCCACATTAATGAGACTAGAGCAGGGATCTCCAAACCTGCTTCTGGCGAGCATCTTCAAGTAACTCTGAAGACCTTGATTAGGGTTTGAGCTGAACTTTGCAGTAATGATCTCCAGGAGCACGACTGAAGGAGAACCATTCATGTCCAGTTAAAGTGGAATAAATAAATATGAAATAGAAATGAAAATAATCAAGTAAAACTGTTTAAATTAATTCACATAGTCACATTTTTTTGTTTACTATGTATGTTCTCTTTTGCTATATACAGGCCTGAAATCAAGTTTCTCATTAAGGGGGAAGAGGAGGAGAAACCTGCCTGTAAAACTGAGTGTTTATGAGAGAATAGCATGCTTCTGTTGGCACTCAGAGAGCAGCATCTCCAGGATGATATTCCCCCTGATCTCAGTGACCTCTGACCTCTCTGTGAGTATCATGTAGTTTAGGGCCCAGACTCTGTTGGTGTCCTAGATGAAATATATTGGTGCACCACCCCTAAAAACTGAAACACTGGAATTTATTTATTTTTAACAAATTGAACTTAAATTTACTGCAAAAACACAAAACCTGTAAATCAATATTATACAACAAGATTACATAGCATGTAAGCATATAAAGAAGTTAATAATTTAAGATAATAAAAAATAAATACATTTGATCAACAACAAACAACCTGCTCTAAATTGAACTCCAATAAGGATGCGCGCACACACTCACACACACACACTCACACTCACTCACTCACACACACTCACTCACACTCACACACACACACACTCACACTCACTCAATCATACACACTCACTCACACTCACACACACACACACACTCACTCAATCATTCACACTCACACACACACACTCACACTCACTCAATCATACACACTCACTCACACACACTCACACACACTCACATCGAAAAAAACTGTAATATTTAAGTGTACTGTGCTTAAAATGATTTTTTAATTATTTTGATGCAGTAGTACTTGACTAAATACAAATACTAACTCAAAAAATACACATATGCAACTCGTAGGCTAATCATGCTGAAGTCCAGCATGAACAAAAAAACAAACCACAACTGCAGCTGTACAATTGAAGATTTTTTTATTCAGTCTTGTTTTAAAACACTGTGACTGCTTCTGAACATGTCAAATACTCATCATCCATCACCGCTGCGGTGCTTGCAGAACATGCAGGGCTTTCATTGACGAGAGTGGCAGTCTCCACTTAGAATAAACAGAGGGTCCAACTTTAAATTGAATTTACTAGCAATTCTGTTAATGCACTGAATTCATACATTTCAAGTCTTGAAGAACAGTGGGTCCTCTTCACAAACATACAGCAGGAGAGCACGAAGGGCAACAGTGCTTTTTGCTTTTTTTATGTTGCTTTTAATTACAACATAAAAAAACATGCTAACAGGTTTGTGACTGTTACAAATTGTACATCAATAAATCACAACAATCCCATGATGTGTGCTAATACATACGTTGACAGGCAGGTAGGAAAGACAATAAAAACGCTCGGACCAAACGTTTTGATTAGACGAACATTTCTTGGTCCTACGCCTTCCACAGAATATATAAATACATTTAGACCACTTAACTTAATGATTGCTATCGCGATGTGAAGAGACTTTCAACCAGCATAACAAACAATGTTTCTGAAGACCGTCACCTATTGCACCTTTAACAGCTGGCGTCTGTGTTCAGGTGCAGTGGCTGAGAAGCAGCTTTGAAGCCGCTGACGGTGTGAGTCTTCCTCACTATGCTGTCATTACGTCCAGTACTGCCAGCAGACAAACCTGGAACCTGTGAAGGCCGCCTGTTTAGGTAAGACCATCCACGCGGTCTTCACGGGACTCAGAAACAGACGTCTCAGCACCAGGTAAAATCACACTGTCCAGACCAGCTGTGACGCAATAAAGATTCAAGCCAAGATTCAATATCAAACATTTTGCTTCATTTGCATGTTCATGGGTACCGAAGACGACACTTCCGCTATGTGTGCCGCCATATTTGTGTCCGACATGGCAAATAACACAGCACATTCAAATGAGAGTGAAAAAAAAGATTTGGAAGAAACAAAAAAACACTAACATCTATTATTGGTTGTGATCCTTACTTATTACCTTCAACTAGGGCTGGGCGATATATCGAATATTAGCGATAATATCGCAATAATTTTGACGATGATGTCAAATTTGAAAATATCGTGAATATCGAATATTTCAAATTCAAGCATACTTTCCCAAAAGTACGCCCCGAACGTCCAATATTACGTCCCCTTAAGTATTACCGCAAGAGACGTGAGGTAGCTTTCATGAGTGCGGTTGCCAGATATCAAGAGTTCAAATCCCTGAATCAGAGCTTCGCTGTTACAAGGATACATTTTCTGCCCGGTGTTTTGTTTATTTTAAGCAATCTGGCAACCCTGCGCAAACGCTCGCTCCTCATTGCAGAAGCACCGCAGACGATGATGATCTGAAAACACTGACAAACAAGCTGGAGTTTAGCATCTTGAAAGTTGTGACTCAGCCGCTCTGTGTTCTGTCATGAGATCTCGACTGTATTGTTTGCGATTGTGATCGCTGAATAAATGCACTTACTCAACCGCTGTTGTTTGAACACAGAAACATAGGCTATTGCAATTAGGAATTTCACTGTTATAGTATTTTTCATTTGTTTTACCAGTTTTCATAATATAGACAGAGAGAGTGCATAAGTCTTTGGTTTATATATATATATATTTATACAACAGTTCTTTCTGGTTCTCGAATCTGATTGGCTGATAGGAGTGAGATATTAGAGTCCAACAGAGCTCCTCGACCTCTTCACCGTTAGTATCACTCCGCTTGCCGAAGTTGCTGTATTTGTCATTCATGACGCTGTCCACTATAAAGAAATCCACTATAATTTAAAAAATAATACTGTTTTGTGTCACGGAATGCATTTTGAAGAGTGTTTTAGGCGAGAATGTGCTTGCTTGGACTTCAAATATGCGGTTTGTTAATAAAGATAAGGTCTGTTTCAAAATTTGCTTCGATGTTTTCGGAGATGGGATGTCCATCGGTTCAGCAGTCGTTCAGCGCTCATGAACCCGCAGAGAGAGCGCCTCACCGCGGCCAGATCTGCTGGAATTTACCGCTGGCTCTGATGTCTCTATAGTGGTTAAACATGAGATATAATTCGTGTTGGTTAAATCTGACGGGCAGTCTTTGGTCTCATTAAACTATTTTTTGTTCCAGAGCAAATAGTTTTGGCAAAATCTTATCATGTTTATTTAAATTCAATGCTGTATATCGCGCTGTCTTTGTACGGTTGACTGAATTGCCTAGCAACTTTTATGATGGCTGTTGTTGTTTATGAATATTCAATAAATAATATTTTATATAAATAATAATAGTATTTAATAATAGCGTTTAGTACCGAGACATGATGCGTGTTGATTTTAGTTACATTGTTCCGCCATTAGATGGCGACAAGAGACTGTTTTATGACTTTTACATTGAAAAATAAACGCTTTTGTAAACGGAAGTTATTTTTACTTTCAACAACGACGCAGCTAACAAATGCACTGAGCAGTGCTGTCATCAGAAATCACCCTTAACAGATGAAAGGATATTGACATTACGACAAATCTTTCCTCAGTGGACATTCAAACTTATGTTTTATTGTGAGTGGTAACGTTAATCACAGTCGCTCAGTCCATCTCTCTCTCATAATACTTCACTCTACATAATACAGCTAGCTTTTAATACAGTAATACAATAAGCTTTCAATGGAGCAACTCAACATTCCTTCGTTACTAGCTCTAAAGTGACGTTTCTGAATTAGTAACGGAGGCTTGGGATCAGCTGAAAAACTGTCAACTTTAGATTTCAATCCGTGGCGGAAGTAGTTCTGCACAAAAGAGGGCTTTTAAAGACACTCTGTTGTTGTTTTTAATTTATTTATACACTCTTGCCGTCGAACTGTTGTATAAACGCAATATCACACTCGTAGACGTGCGATATACAGCCATATCTCACTTCTACTCGTGTGATATTGCTCATATGTATGATATAATGAATCAGTACACTAGATGAGGTAAAATAAACCATGTATGAGTCCACATTCTATTGATTTGTGCTCATGGTGGTGGATCATCCATGAGGCACATTTCCCCAAATTAGCTAAATTAGCTAAGAAACACCTGTGTTCCAGCAACTAGCTCCCCATCTGAGAGGGTTTTTAGTGCCTGTGGGAACATAGTTTCATGCCACAGAGCTTCTCTTAAACCAGAGACGGTTGACAGATTTGTGTTCTTAGCTAAAACCTTGTAAAAAAAAAACCAAAAAAACCAGTGTGAATTGTCAATTGCATGCACTAAAAAAATTGACAATTCATGTTCTGTACTTGTTTTGCATTACTTCAGTTACATATGTGTTCATTTAATAAAACGCAGTAAGTGATCACTTGGTCTAGATTTTTTTTTTTTAAGTGCTTAAATTTGCACTAAACATTTTGTATTTGGTATGTAACAATAGCTGTTCTATCTAAATTATTTTTGTTGTTTTTTTTTTTTTAATGGGGGCAAAAGAAAATCATGTTTATTTTTATTAATTAATTTATTGTTTAAAAGCAAATGCAAACATATCGACATATATATAATATATATATCTCGAATATTGTAAAAATTGTGAAAATATAGATATCAAATTTTTTTAATGTATCGCCCAGCCCTACCTCCAACTGTGTTTTGTCCCTTAAAATCTGCGACGCATCTGCCCCAGCTTGCTTTTCCAGACATTTATATCAGTGTCAAACGCAGCACTGAGATCCATGACTCAGACTCGAGTCGCATTTTTAGAGACTTCAGACTCGACCTGAAATGACTCCAGACTCGACTCGACTCGAGGGAAAGGACTCGTGAATATTTTAAAAGCAACTGGAGTCTTTTATCCTTAAATACTTATACACTGAAAAAAAATATTTTGTTGTTTCAACTTAAAAAAGTACGTGTTCGTGCTGCCTTAAAATGTTAAGTTTTGTGAACTTAAATTGTGAAGTTGTCTTAAAAACCCACGACATGATCAATTCTGTGTTCGTTGTTTCTTTTCTGTACAAGCACACCTTTGTCATGTCTGCTGCTCCTCTACAAGCCATCTAGTCTCATCACACTTTCTTTCTTTCTTTCACTTCAGTTTCTTTTCACTTCCGCGGTAGTGCAGGTCTCTAGTACAGTTCACAGTGCAGTCATTTCAAAAATATTCAATTTCATGAATATTCAATGAGACCATTCACATTCCTAGATGCACCGGTTGCTTGCTCAGAAGTAGGACTGGAATATGCGGAGGACTGGAATAGTGAGGGTAAAGGTTAAGTAGTTTCTTCCTTTAAATAAGGGAAGTGGGGTGTTTGCATGTTTGTAATGGTTGTAATTGTTTTGAGTTTAGTTTGAGTGTGTTTTGTGAGTTGTTTGTTGTTGCTGGGTTTCCCTTTGGGACCCCGTTCTCATGGGAGGGTGGGGAGTGTGATGGCCTGCACACCTGCCTGCTGTGTGGTTTTGTTTATTTTTGTGTTTCAGTGGGGCGGGGCTGCAGTCTGAATGCTGATTGGAGGACACCTGGGCTCGGAGTCTTTCCTCATAAAAGCTTCCTACGTTTCCCCTGTTGTGGTGTGTGTGGGGAGTTTGTCTCTCCCGCACATCACCCTTTTATGTTGCTTTTTGCCGGCATTTGTGTTCAATTATTATTTTGTTTGTAAAATAAATGTGTTATTTTGATTATTAAATCCCTGCTTCCCTCTTTTTTGCCATGATCTTTGAGCCGGATTATGACATTGAAAACAACTAAATGACCCTAAAAGTAATAATCGTAAATGAAAACTGAAACTAAGACTAAAACTATTGGTCAAAAAACATTTTCATAAACTGAAAATTTAAATGTCAAAATAAATGAAAAACTAAAACTAAATGAAACAACAGTTAC